>NW_014578261.1:65154-70914 GCF_000485595.1 Priapulus caudatus
TCCGATCTTTGTTTGTAACGATGTGTTTGTGTTGTTTGTAACGATGTGTTTGTGTTGTTTGTAACGATGTGTTTGTGTTGTTTGTAACGATGTGTTTGTGTTGTTTGTGACGATGTGTTTGTTGTTTGTAACGATGTGTTTGTGTTGTTTGTAACAATGTGTTTGTGTTGTTTGTAACGATGTGTTTGTTGATTGTAATGAAGTATTTCCAGCGAGGTCAGTGCGAGAGTTGCGAGGTCACGAGGTCGCGAGGTCAATGTCAGGTCGAAGTGGGGGAAGTGTTTGTTGTTTGTAGTGCTGTAAGTTGTTATGCGTGTGCGCGTGTGGTGTTGTGTTGTGCATTGTTATGCGTGGATAGAGCCAGTGAATCTATGATAACGGTAAACCTAGCACCGTGCGTCCGCTGCCGATCCTGTCGGAAAGCGAAATGCTGCGTGGGTGGACATAGTAGCGTCAGTAGAGACACCCAGGGGTAGAAATGAACTTTTGAACAAGGGAGTCCTCAAAATGAGGGAGTCCGCAGTCTGAAGTTCAAAGCTAAAGCATAACAACAATAATGCATGTGCTTATTTTTAAGATTTATGCGATGCACGTCTGCCAAATTTTCTTTCGATATTTGCTGAAAAAATACGGTAATTCCGCGAGGCCGTGCTCTGGAACGAACTAGGCTTAGTTAGCATAGCAGAATTTTCAGGGAGTCACACGAACTCCTGCATATGTCAAATCAGGGAATCCGACAGTAAATCAGGGAGTATTTGAACCCGGACTCCCGTAAATTTTGCACCCTGCACACCCCTACACCTAGTACCGTGTCTGTGTGTTTGCTTCCCCTACAAGTGATATGCAGGTAGAACCAGTAGATCTATAAGAATCTCTCGCGCCTCGCGTTGCAGGACCAAGGTGCACCTGGCTAATGGTATAAATGGCTGGCTGGTGCCAATGTGAATGTAAATGTACGTGTAAATGTAAATGGCTGGCTCGTGCAAATGTAAATGGCTGTCTCGTGCAAATGTAAATGGCTGCGTAGTAGGTAATAGAACCAGTAGATCTATAACAATCTCTCGTCGCGCCTCGCGTTGCAGGACCAAGGTGCACCTGGAACTCGACAACCGCATGTGCGAGGTCGACTTCAAGGACGAGTGCTTCGCGAGCGCCGAGGAAGCCGCCGGCTACCTCGCCGCCGCCTACAGCCGCGATCCGTCCAACGACGAGCTCGGCAAGCTGTACGCGGTCGGCACGGAGGGGCGACCGACGTCCGCTGCAGCGGCGCCCTCTAACCTCATCTACGTCTTCATCGGCGGCACGGTCGTCGTCATCATCGTGCTGATCGTCGGCGTGCTGCTGTCGAGCAAGCGCAAGCGGCAGCGCGGCATCACGTGGTTCCCCGAGGGGTTCAAGAGGTCGAAGGTCAGCCAGCCGAAGGCGGCGGCGGGGCGCGTGGGGCCGGACGGACAGGAGCTGAGGTGAGACTGAGGGCGGTGGCGGCGTCGTGGGTGGTGGGCTGAGCAGGTGTGGGGTGGTCGGTGGGTGGGTGGAGGGGTGAAGGGTTGATGGTTATTAGAAATTGTCCTACTTACGTTCGTAATGTACGTGTGGATGTGTTGACTCGTAGTATATATTTTCTTTGCTTTTTTATTCAATGTTGAATAATAATTTGTTATATTTATATAAGTACTTATTATACTATTATATATATATTATATTAATATTATATTAATGATCTATATAGTATAATATGATATTAGCATATATTATATATTATTATATTGCCTTGATAAACTATATATTTATTATTATCTTATATATTCTCATATATAATCTATTCTGATACCGTAGTTATGATTACACATATTATATTACTTCGTTATAAATGTTATATGAATGTAGAATGCGCACACCTCCGTGTCGTATTTAATGGACGCATGCTGGAATTTCCCCGGTTTTCTTGCTCCGCGCAGAAATCCACAAGCACAGCGATCGAGTCAAGTGGAGGTAGCAGGAAGGAGGGAGAGGATTCGATGCCAACCGACAACACGACACTGCTCACAATTTCCGTCGCCACTGGGGAGTCGGTCCGTGTTCAGAGAGTGGACGAGACAGGGCCTGGAGGCCGACCGCACAAACGGCATCAAGGTATGCTCCCCACAGCGCCACGCCACGCGGCCCCCCCGCCCCCCTTACCGCCACCGCACCCGTCCCGCGGTCCGCAGATTCCCGCCCCACGCCCCGACCCTGTCCCACCCCGCGCCCCGGCCCCCATGCCCCGACCCGTGCCCAGCCCGCGCCGCGCCCCCCACGCCCGACCCTGTCCCTTCCCAGCGTCCATTGTAAGAATAAGTTGTCTGCAAGTATTTAATCCGATGTTGTTTATGCTTAACGACAAGAATTGTCCGACCAAACGCTCTCGAACGCTCTCTTGTCTCATCACGCATCGAACGCTCTTTTGTCTCGTCATGCGTAAAAGCGCTCTCTCATTCTCATGGCCGACCGTCCCCTCTTTTTGTCTCGTTTGCCGAATCGGTATGCTCTCTCCTCCAGGTCCCACCTCCACCCACCCTGCGTTCTTCTCAAGGACGCTCTGTTGTTTCTCGTCGTGCATCTACCCGCCCCGTCATCTCATGTCGTATGACGCTCTCTTGTTTCTTCGCGCTAGAAGGGACGGCGTTCCTCCCGCTCGGCCCTGGCAGCGAGCGACTACGTGCGACAGCTGGACCGCGAGCGCAGCCAGTCCTTGACCGCGGGCGGAGCAAATCCCGCCAATCCCGCGACCTGCTCGCGCTCACCCCCGCGCACGGTGTCCGCAGCGGCCGACGCCGGCCTGCTTTCGTCACATCGAAGGGGGTGGTAACGCGCGCTGCGGCCCCGGGCAGGCTCGTCACCGCCGCTCAATGCTCGTCTCGCTGCGAGGAACGCGCGATCTCGGGACGCATCGACGGACGCACGGACGGAGTATAGGGAGGGGCCGTCGCGGGGCGACCGCCGGAGATGGACGGATGGAAGGACGGGAAAAACGAGGCGGGACACGGGACCCCATCGGCCAGACGACGGGGGTCAGTCGGGTCCGAGATCGCTGAATGCAGGCGGAACGAGCGAGCTGGCTGTGCGGGCGCAGCCGAACGGGATCGTACAGTGTACCTGGAGCAGGGGAGGGCAGAGAGGGGGGAGGACGGTGCAGAGACGAGACGGGAGAGCGGGGAAAGGAAGGAGCGATGGGGGAGGGAGAGGGGGATGAGTGGAGGCAGAGAGAAAGCGGGGAGAGGCTTGAAATCAGGGAAGACCGGAGAGGAAAAGGGGAAGATAGGAGATCCGGACGAGGGAGAACGGGGAAACAGATGAGAAAGCCATGGGGTGGTGCGCGAGTGGAGTGAGAGAAGACGAGAGATAGATGAGAGTTAGAGAGAGATATTAGAGAGACGGAGAGAGAGTGAGAGAGAGGCAGGAGATGTAGGCGCCGATCGAGCGCGCTGGGGAGGACCCGGAGTCTGATGGAGCGAGCGATGAGAGTGGAGAGAGAGAGACGAGATCGATCAGCCAGCCGCCTCCGAAGAACCCGCAGACGGACATCCAAGTACGCCGACCCGCCAGCCACTTTCGACCATCGACGCGTCTCCGTTCCGCGTCAGCGTGAGACGTCTCGGCCAGCCTGGGCCGCTCGCGCTACGAGCGCGCTGCGAGCCGCCAAGCGTCTCCTCGCACGCGCGGCGCCGAAGCGGAACGCCGCAGGACTCACCGGCCGCACGCCCCTTCCACCGCCGCCCCATCTGCGGGCCGACGCGCAGGGGTGTCTTCGCGAGACTCTGCCTGCGCAGGGTTCGGGTGTCTCTACGGAGCTGGGCTGCGGGGTGTTGGCGCGCAGGAGCGAACCTCTGACATCGCCTGCGTCGCATTTTCGAACGACGGCACCTCGACGCCGATGATTACTGGCGCGGGCGCGTCCTACTCGCCGTCGTTGTATTGTGGCTTCCTGGTTTCGCTATGTCGGAGCGAGGCTGAATCGAGGCGCCGACGCTGCGCGACATCGAACGCCGCGCCGACGACCACGGCAAGACGGCGCTGCACTGCGGCCGCGTCCGCTCAACACCTCGTATCGTCGCCCGAGGGTGAGCGCTCGCCTGCGTGGCTCCGGCGTCCACGGCCAACGACGGGAGGGCCAAGTCCGCGACAGTGCGAGGACCACAAGGGGTGAGCGGGTCGGCCAAGGCAGAGGGAGAAGGCGCGCGGCGAGACGATTGGCTGGAGGACGCCCCGAGCAGGGCAATGGAGTGGACGGAGCATGTCTGATTCGAAGATTTGACGGAACCACCGAAGTGTAATAAATTCGATACTTATTTACAGACCGAGTGGGGATATTTAGATATTTATTATTCATCAGTTTGGGTATGAACCAAAAGATATTAGGGAGGACTATCCGCGTAAGATTTTAGCTGTGACATCTGTGAGTGTCTTTGTTGTTCTCAGTCGAATAAACACTCTCAACTGCTTCAAAAACATCCAAACATGTAAATTTAAGCGACCACGCATCGCTGAACCAGCGCGGGTAAGGACGAGATACAAGAGTGGGAGCGGAGAATCGGCGCGATTCGACATCTATCAATCCTGCCGCAAATGCAGCTCGCCGTGCCGTGACGGCTCAAAACCCGTATAGATTCCGCTAAAAATTTTCGCCGAGCTGAGAGCTATTTTTCCCCACAGACTTAGCCAAACAAGAGTCCTCACGGACGTGGAATTAAAAAAGTTATTTTCTTTCCCTGGATCAAACCCATCACCTCAACTCGCGGCTATCCTGTGTTTTGCACCGGATCAGAGACTCCTGCTGTTTCTGCGCTGCACGCGTGAGGCCAGCGTTGGCGAGGGGCCGCCGGCGAAGATCATGACTCGATCACTTCCGCGAACCCTGTGGAGGACGTCACCGACCAGCGGGTTGGATCGTCTGGTGCGCCGCGCCGAGCGTCGCACACGGAGGCGTGCTGCACCACGACATCGTCCCAGCCTCCTCGCCAGGCCAGATCCGCCCGGAGCGGGCGCCGCCCGGCCTCGTTCCAGTCGCCTTGCTTTTCCCGGCAGCTGTCTGCCGTGGCCCGGTTGGCGCGCGGCGTGACCGCCCGACGCGCTATCCACTTCTGCATGCAGATGGGGCAGGCCATCAGCGGGGATGCAGCAGCCGACCTGTGGAAGCAGATTTACCATTGAGCGTGGTTGAAGCATGGGTAATGGCTGACGACGTTCAATGCGGGCAAAAGCTGGAAGTGCCATCAGAAATCAAGGGATCACACGTCGTTTGAGATCGACAGACTTGACCGAGGGCAAGTGGAACTCTGTCTACAGCAACATTTCTGCCAGAAGCTGGGAAAAACAAAGCTGGAGAAGCGAAGTGGCGATCGAGTCGGGGCTGCAAGACGCGGACTGCGTGAGTCTTCTGGGTCATCTCACCGCGAACACCAGTTTACGGGATCCAGGATTAGAGCACGACATCGTGCTAATCGTGGCTCGCGGTTCAGACACGGTAAAGCTGCATGAGGGAAGGGGGGGCGACAGCAAACGGTCGATTGGGGAAATCTCGGTCGGCTAACGCCAATGAGTCGGTCAAACGGCGAACTGTCACGCTGTCCTTCGAACGTTTTGCCTTCGACCGACAAACCCCCGGTTCCGGCTCGCTGTCCCAGGTACATACGCTCTATGCCGCGACGATCGGAGTACCAGACCCTGTAGGAAGGGACCGACTCCGGGTCGCCACCTAAAGGTTTTGCAACTCCACAGAGC
>NW_014578261.1:70924-74698 GCF_000485595.1 Priapulus caudatus
GGCGGGGGCGGGGGGCGGGAGCCAACCGCGACGTGCAGGACCACAAGGTAGGTCGCCAGGGGGCGCCGCCGGGGCGTGGGGCGGGGGCGGGGGGCGGGAGCCAACCGCGACGTGCAGGACCACAAGGTAGGTCGCCAGGGGGCGCCGCTGCCATCATCGCTGCCGTCGTGTCTAATTATTAACGACCACCGATTAATTAATTGATACTTATTTAAACCATATTTAATTAATTATCGTTGATGAACCAAAAATTTTAGGCGACTATCGCTAAATTTTACTTGACATCGTTGTCTTTGTTGTTCTCGTCAATAACACTCGCTGTCAAAAACACCAACATGTAAATTTAATCGACCACCATCGCTGAACCCAGGGTAAAAGATACACGGGAGCGATGAGCGATTCGCTCATCAAACCTCCGAAATCGCTCCCGTGAGGCTCAAAATATAGATTCCGTAAAATTTTCGCCGAGAGCTATTTTTTGGCCACAGACTTGAAAAAGAACTCCCGTGGAAAAAAAAGTTATTTTCTCCCTGGATGAACCCATCACTAACTCGTCGCTATCGTTGTTTCAGGACGAGACTCCGCTGTTTCTCGCTGCGCGCGAGGGCAGCTTCGAGGCGGCGAAGATCATGCTCGATCACTTCGCGAACCCGGAGGTCACCGACCAGATGGATCGTCTGCCGCGCGACGTCGCTCACGAGCGTCTGCACCACGACATCGTCCAGCTCCTCGAGGAGTACGCCGCGCGCAGCCCGCCCGTACAGTCCATGCTCAACGGCCAGCTGTCTGCCGCCGTCGCCGCCGCCGCCGCCGCGCCATCCATCATGGCCGCCAACGGAGTCTACGCTGCGATCGGGAAGAGCGGGAAGGCAAAGAAGAGGGTGCAGCGGCAGCACAGCGGGAGACACACGCCTGTGCGCGACACTGGCGCGGCGGCTCCGCGGCCGCCCTCACCCGGCGGCGGCGGCGCGGGGAAGAAGGGGAAGAAGCGGAAGGATTCGCAGAGCACGACGCTCTCCCCCGGCTCGCTGTCGACGGCGACGCTGTCCCCCCCTAGCCACTACGAGTCAGCGTCGCAGTACGGGTCGCCGGGACACTACGGATCGCCACTTGCTCCCGCGACGCTCTCTCCCAACACGCTGTCTCCCCCACCGCCGCCGCCACCGCAGCAGCAGCAGCCGGCCTACACGCACTACAGTACGATACAGGCACTGCAGCAGCAGCAGCCGCAGCAACCCGCCGGCATGCACATGAAGGATTACGACGGTATCCGAACCCTCATGCAGCAGCAGCAGCAGCAGCAGCACCAGATGGCGCCGCAGGGCCACCCCGTGATGCATCGCTCCAACTCGCTGCTGCAAGGCGGCGCCGCGATGCTCGACCTGGGCATCGTGCAGCAGCAGCCAATCGCGTCGCAGCCGATGACGGCGCAGTGGCTCGATTCGTCGAGCCTCGCCCAGGGCGTCGCGCCGCCGCCGCCGGTGTCGTCGCAGAGCGCTGTCGTCATGTCGCCGACGCGCAAGATGTATCCGACGTCGCCGATGCACCTGACGGCCATGCAGAACCAGCACGCGAAGCAGAACCACCAGCAGCAGCCGCAGCAGCAGCACGTTCGCAGCCCCATGAACTACAGTGCCAACTCGCCCAACTACGCCGACATGGGCAGCCTAGCGTACACGAACAGCCACGACTCGCAGCAGCAGCAGCAGCAGCAGCAGCAGCAGCAGCAGCAGCAACACTACGGCACCTACGCTCGCATCGGGCCGGTGGTCGATAAGTATCCGACGCCGCCGTCGCAGCACAGCCAGATGGGCGGCGGCGGCGGCGGTGGCGGTGGTGGCGGAGGCGAGTACACGACCCCGCACCATCTATTGGCCCTCGAGCAATACCCGACGCCATCGCCCGAATCGCCCGGCCAATGGTCGTCGTCCTCCCCGCATTCCGCGCACTCCGATTGGTCGGAGGGAATCTCAAGCCCGCCCACGTCACTGCCGCAGGGGCCGCTGCCGCATCGAAGTGACAACGGCGTCTACATATGAGACGGCGAGGCGGCGCCACCTACGTGTACATAAGCGAACCGTCAGAGATGTTATATGAATATATTATATACGTGCACGTGTGCAAAGACTAACAGCGGCGGATGTGAGTGAACGTGCCTAAAACTCCCCCTAGTGGCGGGATTCGAGACTACAGCAACCGAGTCGCGAGACAAACTCGCCGTCTCCCGTCAAACAAGTGAACGCGACAGACTTCGGCGCCAACCGACCGCCGCGGCGAGACGAATGACGACGATAATGTTGTCACGGCGACGTCACGAAACAATCTTGCAAAGACGCCGGCTTGCGAGTCGCATCGGGAGACGAGCGGCGACTTCACAAAGCGTGGCGCCATCTATGCGTTGGCGCGGCACCGAGCGGCGTGGAGCGTGGTAGGATAGAGCGGAGCAGTTGGATCTTATGGATTAAAGATGGCCGCCAACTTTGTCAAGTCACTCTCCTGCGTTGTCGTCGTCGTGAGACGCGGAGAATGTTTACCACGGCTACCGCCAGGTGTCGCCACCACCGCGTGCAGCGTCATCGCAGAGTTGTACTGCGCGGTTTCGATTTTGAGAATTTTTTATTTTTAACATTCCATTGAAAGTGTATTTTTTAAACTTCTCAATTTAGAACAAAAATGGCGATTATTTTACATAAGTGTGTGTTTTTTTCTCGCGAACGATTAACAGTGACGATCCCTAGTGTTGCAACATCGTCAAACCTTACATGTTACCCGTTTTTTCTGCGCCTTTTTTCATTAAATTACAGGTGCAATTCTCATAGGGTCGGTCAATATTATTCGTGTTGTAATTCACCGTGTTCCGATTCACTTCGTGTTTATTTCCCATCATCGTTTCTGTGCTGTCACTGATCCAGTGACAGCATTCGCTGCCATATCCTTCAAACAAGATTGTAATTTTCAAACACGCCGTCGAAAAAACGATAGCCATTGTTTATACTCTCTAGGTGAGTCTATCCTAGCGGGTCTACTGTCTGTCTTGTAATAAGCATGTCGCTTTCATTGACTGCCAACGTCTCAGAGATGTCCAGTCTGTCTCATAGATTATTAAATAAGCCGTGTTCAGGCGTGCGTGAGTGCGTGTGCGTGCGTGCGTGCGTGTGTGTGTATTTGCGCGAGTGCGTATACGAGTGTGCACGCACCCATAGGAATGATACTGTAGAAAGCTACTATAGCAACTCGAGTTGCATTTGTATATACTGTTTTTTTCTACTGCCACCAACTTTTTTTACGATCATATTGTACCTGATGTTTTTAAACGTGCCATATTATTAGGCGCACCCTGCAGAGTGTAATTAAACTAATCAGAGTTTTTGATTAACTTGCGTTAGTTCATTAATGATCACCTGCGTGCGTGTTGTTAATATTGTTATTGTCAGAGAGCTAGTTATACAGCTATATATATGTATATATATTATTCTATACGTAGTATATACACATATATATTACTTCTGTTATAAATGTTATATTATAATGTAGAATGCAACACCTCCGTGTCGTTTAATGACGATGTCTGAATTCCCGGTTTTTCTTGCTCGCGCAGAAATCTACAGCAAGGATCGAGTCAGAAGGTAGCAGAAGGAGGATTCGACGCCAACGACAACACGACTGCGTGTTCAGAGTGGGACGATGACAGCCTGGACCGACCGACCAAACGCATCAAGGTATGCCCACAGCCCACCCCGCGCCCCGCACCCCGCCCCCCCCACGCCCGACCCT
>NW_014578261.1:74708-83400 GCF_000485595.1 Priapulus caudatus
GCTGCTGCTGCTGCTGCTGCTGCTACTGGTGGTGGTGGTGGTGGTGCTGCTGCTGCTGCTGCTGCTGCTGGTGGTGCTGCTACTGACATTTAGTCGAGAACACGCGAAAAACGTGTCTCCGTGGTGCCGGCAGCATCTGTAGGCGCCGATCCGTCATACACGCGGTGCCATGGTAACGACACGCACCGACGGAGCGATCGAGCAATCAGAGCATCTCAAAGAAGTGAAGCTATGAGTTCACCCGCCCCCTCCTCCTCCGTAGAAGGTTGGCTCTAGGTCGGTGCGGCGATATCGCTGATTTTAAAATCCGGGTTCGGATTGAAGGATCAGCGTAGTCGTCGTTGGATGCATGGAAGAGGAGGCTTTAATCATTGCTTCTCTAAGCAAGTATTTTTTATTCGTTTCCGTTGGGCGATTTGACACGAGTACCCGTAGAGACTTGATGCGGTTGCAGCAGCCACCGCTGGGCTGAACAGACGATATATGCATCTCGTTACGCGAGGAACGCAGGAAACCCGTTTGTAAATATATATATTTGACAAGCGTTGTAGTTATCATGAGGTCGGACAACGACGGTTGCCACGATTGAAGGAAATGTGTGACACGTGGATTGAAGGTTGTTTTTTATTTCGTTCGCGGCCCGTAGACATTACGCCTTCTGCGGCGTTTCCACGCGGAATCAGTTATTATTTTTACTTTATTCTCACTCCTGACAGTCGAACGTCGTTTACTTTAGCAGTTTACTTGCAACAGACTGAGTAAATTATCTAAAGGAAATTGACCCAGTGCGTACGTCTTCACTAGCAGTAAGTGCGGAAGAGCTCCTTCTCAGTATTTAAGCGTGCGTGGTAAAATATAATTTATTGTATTCTGTGTTGCCGCTGCCAGACATTCGTGGCTATCGTTTTCGCTGTCATTAAATACGTGTAAACTCGTGAATACTGTACATGTATAACATAAAATTTTATATAATAAATCATTATATTACCGGGTAAATATCTTCTTTTTATGTTAGCTTGATGCTTTAATGAGAATATCGTTGATATGTTTTTCGACTATCGTTAGGTATCTTGAGTTAAATCGAATTTTCAATCGAAATAATAGCATGTTTCATAAAAGTCTCAGTCTACAACGTATAAATGACAACATCTCGGCTCTAGCAAAACATATTCTGACCAGCAGGGGATAAAACAGACATTGGATGAATACAAAAAACGAGAATTTAGTAGTGACAAATTTATTTTAGATGTGGTATTTTTATGTGACAAATGTATTTATTGATATTGACCGGAAAGAAAAAGAAAACCATCTTGAATCACTTCAACTTTTAAACGAATGTTCCAAACGAAGCGGTATATTCTAATTAACATGAATTAATATCCAAATAAGTGGTACATTTTCTACGCCCTCACGATCGACACATTGATACGTACAATAGTATGTATGATGATAATAAACAGCAACACAAATCCGTCAATAAGATATCGTACTACTTCTTGACAGCTTTTTTAACTATAAGACAATTTCACAACTCTAAGGCTGTGTTTACACTATCTACTTTTTGTTAGATAATAGACGAATATGATAAGTTATTCATTTATATTTTTCACTTACCGCAAATCGGCAGTGTAAACGTAAAAGTCTTACGCACAGCCAGTGTAACGACGATGATGACGTTACCCGGTTCAAGATAGATTAGTAGCGATGAACAATGGAAACTCCAAAGTCCAAGCAGTTGTGTTCAGCAAATAGTATTATTGTTTCTCAACCCACATGCGCGCGCACAGAGACACGCAGCCGCGTGCCTCGCACACTCACGTCCGACCTCTCTCTTCAACCAAGACCTTCCATTTATACATTTCTAGCTAATTTTAACGAAGAAATTCGCGCGCGCGCGGACAACCACACCCGCTGCCCACATACACTACAGTTCTCTCTCCACCGTTTCTCATCTCCATCATCCATACTACATCAAACGCGCTACCGCCGACCAACCCATTATGCAACTACAGTCGCTACATTTCCAATCACTTAACTACTAATTGTAACATCTGCAAACCATACTTTACATTACCTTCCTTTCCTCCAAGACGATGGCTTCTACAAGCCAATCGCGCCCTTAGCGTCCTTCGCTAATCTAAAATAAACCGCTAATAGTAATCCACGCCTAGCGTACACACCTATGCACACTTACATCTACATACACACACCACACACACACGCACAGCACACACCAACACGGCACACCCGGCCACACGCACACGCACAACGCACACACACACACACACACACCCAACACACACACGGCCACACACATCGCACACGCAAACGCACCCAACACCACATACACGCCACGTACAGCACCACGCAAAGCGCACGACGCACACGCACACGCACGCGCAGCAAGCACACGCCGCACGCACACACACACACACACACACACACACCACACACCTGTATTCATCTGTCTATTAGACATCAACATTACCAACATTGCTCCTTACCCCGTCCCCTTACTATACTTAATACATTTCTCTTTCACCGAAGCACCAATACAATTTCATACAAAAATACAGTTGTTGAACAAAATCCATATACCACCTCTAATACACCATCGATACACAGATACAAGCAGATCGGTGAATACACAGCGCCTTTGAAATCATCTACTAACCATCTGATATAATCCACATGCTTGACCCGAGTTGCAGCTAACCCATGATCTAAACCTGTTCATTGCTTAACATACCGAGAAAACAACACATCAACCACACGTCCTGCCCTTGCAATACCGCCCACAACAACACACTCAAATACAAAAAAGTACGAAATAATACAATTGGAAAAAATAGATCAGAACATCGACTACAAATAAAATTAACTCCCCAAGAGTACGTAGCTCCATTCGCCCAGCGAATATCACTAATGAGCATATGCTTTCAATCATGATAATCACATAACATCGAAACCGCAGGTCACTCTAATTACACGCACACACATGGCAGGTACACGCACGTAGCACGCACGTACAGCGCGGGTAACGCGGTACACGCACGTACACGCGGTACACGCAGGTAACACGCAACGTAGCACCGGTACACGCAGCGTACAGCAGGTACACGCACGTAGACGCGGGTACACGCAGGTACACGCCCGTACACGCACGTATAACGGGGTAGCGCAGATACACGCACGTACACGGCCGGGGTTACACGCAGGTACCGCACGTACACGGCGGGTACACGCACGTTACACGCACGTAACACGGCGGTAACACGCCCCGTAAGACCGCGGGTACACGCAGGTACACCGCAACGTACACGCAAGTATAAGCGGGTACACGCACTACACGCGGCACGTACCAACGCGGGTGACGCAGGTACACGCGGGTACCCGCACGTACACGGCAGGTCAGCGCACGTACAGCAGTGTACAGCACGTACAACGCCACGTACACGCGGGTTAGCAGCGCGAGGTACACGCACGTGACCGCGGGTACCCTCGTGTAGTGGCGTGTACCCGCGTGTACGTGCGTTGTACGTGCGTGTACCGCGCCGTGTACGTGGGTACCCGCGTGTCGTGCGTGTACCCGCGTGTACCCGCGGTGTACGTGGCGTGTACCCGGCGTGTACGTGCGTGTACCCGCGTGTACGTGCTGTATCGCGTGTGCGTGCGTGTCGGTGCGTGTACCCGCTTGTACGTATGCTGTATCTCCGTGGTACCCGCGTGTACGTGCGTGTATCTGCGTGTACGTACGTGTACCCGCGTGTAGCGCAGCGTGTACGCTCTCTGTGCGTGCCTGCCTGAGCAGCCATCTGTTTAAAATTGCCTACTTAGGCCTCGTTTGCGTGGCGATGACCCCCAGGCAATGATAAAATTTAGACTGGTGTCAACCAGAAACTGCGTATGCGCAAACTGACGTAGTTTGTTTACGCAACTTGAACGCCCTTATTTGCTCAAGGACCCAAGCATTGAATGTCAACGGTATTTCATTGGTCACTTGTAAACATGATGAAAGCTAAGTGCTGATTCGCTGTACATAAAGTCCGCAGTTTAACATTCACTATCTCCGGCATTTCGCATTTCGCATCTCGCATTTCGCATCTCGCATTTCGCATTTCGGCATTTCGCATCTCCGCATTTCGCATTTCGCATTCGGCATCTCCGCATTTCGCATTTCGCATGAGCCTTCTGGGCTTTCGTACCGACGCAAGATGGATCGTCTTGCCGCGCGACGTCGCGCACGAGCGTGCTGCACCACGGACACGTCCAGCCTGTAACATGTGTTTTGATGTGTACATGAAGTAGTCAGCGAGGCTATTAGACTAGGTTTTATTTTTGGTGACCATGTTAGTCTGTGTAGACGCAGCGTCGCGCATATTATTGGGCGGCTGCATTGATGATTACAGGGAGTTGGATAAGCGGGTTTTAGTTAGGCAGTTTCTAGGCGTCATTGGTGAAATGGGGGTAAAACGCGTCTGGAGAAGCGGTACAGTGGCCGTGTGCATGTGGTTAGTAGGAGTTTTTGGGGAATATGTAGAGAGAAGATGTAAGAGTAGTGAGGATTCGGTTTCTGTCGGGGAGTAACGCAGCGCGCGACCCGGCGTGTGGCGGCGGTTCTTTGTCTGTGTGTAAGGCAGATGTGATGTCGGTGTAAGATATTAAAGGTTGTACATTTACCACACAAGTTTGGATCTACTTCATCATTTCTACATGAACGCTCATTCTGCTGTACATTTTGGTTGCCGTGACAGTCCAAAACCTGGGTATCCTTTGCGGCACACACGCAATGTTATATCTTTATTATATTCGATGCTACAGCCAGCAACGAAACAGAGGAGATTGAACGGGAGCGAGAGAGGGGAGAGAAGGACGGAAAGAGCTAGTTCCGGATGATGAGATCGGAAGAGAGTATAGCCGAGACAGCTATATCGATATATGGGTCCAGCAAAAGAAAAGAGGAAGAATGACGGAGAGCGAGAGAGAGAGAGAGAGGGACGGAAGAGCTAGTTCCGTATGACGAGATGGGGGAGGCCAGGCTGCGCTAGGCGCCGACGACATGACGATGGCGACCGAGAATCAGGGGGGGGGGGGGGGGCGCTGGGATCGTGGAGAAGGAAGGACGTTGCGCCGCCGCGTCGGCAAGGCTTGTCGAACGGAGAGGAGAAGGACCGAGAAAGGAAGAATAGATTCCGACGAAGGAAGAGAAGGATTGCAGTCACGACGAAAGGAACAAGCGCAAGAGAATGAACGAGAGCGAAATACTTAAATAGGGTATTGAATCAATCTTGTGTGGCATTATTTCGTAATTAAAGTGAAAACGTTAAGTTATAAACGTTAAAGGCTCACAAGCGCATACAACGCTAAATTTCTCCAGAGTACTAGACTAGCAGAATACTTCGTGTCAAATGCATAATCATCCTAACCTTTTTGGCAAAATAAACTCTTCCCGTTCTCACATTTCAGCTGGCGCGTGTTGTTCTTATAAAGGTATTTTGAAATCTCCAATGTTGTTGAAATTCTGCGATGCTTTGTTGAAGTTTACCCTAGAACTCTCCCAAAGCAACCGTGCAGCGTGGCCGCGTACAGCGGGTAAGCGGCGCAAGCAAAGATAAAAACATGTGACGTCACGTCACAACTTCGAGCTATTTTGTTTGGGAAACAGTCCCGGCGTTTGGGCCAGAATGCCAGTTTTCTCATCCTCTTTCTTGTGGTTTAAGGCCGAAACGCGCCGTGAGAATGGTGAGCAACTAGAGGTTTATTTTGTCATAAGGTAGTGTGATTATGCATGACACGAAGTATTGTGCTAAGTCTAGTAGTGGAGAAATTAGCGTTTGGATGCGCATTGTGAGCCTTTAATACGTCGAGGGTTTTTTTCCTGTATACCCATGCAAGGCATGCACCATACGTGTTTTTTTTTATCCTTATACTGTTTCAGTTCAAAAGGTGCATGTAATGTTATGGGTCGTGCGTATATACTGCGGAGCGGAATAAAGACTTTGAATAAGGAACGCCGACCACAGTTGTTTCACAAGTTTTACCTGAGCATTGTATGTATGTATCGTAGGTTTTATGGTTGTTTATGTACGCGATATTTTGTTCATCGAATATATGCTTGTGACCGTTTTTTTTGTGTGGAAATCTTTCTCGTGAAACTTTTGTTTAGAAATTTGTGACGTTTGTCTTGAATTTGTGCTAACCATTAGCGTACGTTCCATTATAATTGTCAGACGGGGACAGGGTAAGGGGTTGCGGATATGTGGGCGGTTGTACCGTCGCTTGGTATTAGCTGCGTTAACGCGCTAAACACAATTATTCAATTAAGAGTTTTGATATAAGCCAAAAAGCATTTCATACGAAAAATATGTAACTCAGTTTTGCGTATTTTTGTTGGCTGTATGGATGTATGATTATGATGGATGATTGTATTAATGATTTTTGTTGGCTGTATGCATGTGTGGAAAGTGACAAAGTACCATCATCAGTGGCGTTTTTATTAATGCCTGTGTGGCATGGGCCCCTGTGTGCCTGGATTATGCTAATATAATGCAGATATAACGTGGTTTCGTAATGCGTGTCGGTATACGCATACGCCACGTAACGTTACACGCATAAAAAAGCCGCATAGTGAGAGTAACTTGCAGCGATATCAGAATGTTCATGCAAACTGTGGTTGAGTTTCTGACTTGTATTGTGCATCGGAACTTTATCGTTACTTGTTTCTACGCCTTCATATGTGTTTTCTTATGTATTTTGATTGTTGTTATGTTGGGTATTGATTGTGGGTTGTTTAATCGGGCAGAAAGACGTTTCCCTCATTGGGTTGAGTTAGGATATGAGTTTGAGGTTGATTAATTTTTTGGAATTGGTTAGGTTGCAGGTTTAAAAGTGTAGATCAGCCGAGGACGCTGAATCCCAAAAAAATGACAGGCGTAGCTCCATCGTTTTGGGGAAAGGGAGATAATGTAAAAATGTGTTTTGCACGTGTTACATGAAGTAGCAGCGAGGCTATAGGACTAGGTTTTGTTTGTGACCAGGTTCGTCTGCGTAGACGCAGCGTCGCGCATATTGGGCGGCTGCTTGATGTTAACCCTGGGCGTTTGATAACGGGTTTAGGTTAGGCAGGCAGTTTCTAGGGCCATTGTGAAATGGGGGTAGAACGCGGTCTGGGAGAAACGGTACATGTGCGTGGTGCATGTGGTTTGTAGGAGTTTTTTGGGAATATGTAGCAGAGAGATGTAAGAGTAGTGAGGATTCTGGTTGCTGGTCGCGGGAGTACACGCCACGCGCGAACGCGCGTTGCGCGGGTCTTTGTCTGTCGTGTAAGGAGATGGGATGTGTGTACGATATTAAAGGTTGTACAGTTTTTTACCCACACGTTTGGATCTCCTTCATCATTTCCTACATGAACGCTGCATTCTGCTTACAACACTCCTCCGAGGAGTACGCCGCGCGCCAGCCCGCCCGTACAGTCCATGCTCAACTGCCAGCTGTCTGCCGCCGTCGCCGCGCCGCCGCCGCGCCATCCATCATGGCGCGCCAACGGAGTCTAAAGCTGCGATCGGAAGAGCGGGGACGGCGAAGAAGAGGGTGCAGCGGCAGCACAGCGGCCGGCACACGCCTGCTGCGCGACACCGGCGGCGGCGGCTCGCACGGCCGCCCTCCGCCCCGGCGGCGGCGGCGGCGGCGGCGGCGGGGAAGAAGGGGAAGAAGCGGGAGGATTCGCAGGCGTATATATGCTGCCGACAGAATCGCTCGCCGTAGGTCCTTCTTTGCGGACGGCGTGTATTGTCTTTCAGAGAACCATAACTTTAGCCGCGTATTTTCCCACGGCGTTAAACGCTGACGGCGTGACGCGAGTACCCCTTAGCGCCCTTTTCACCAACGCGTGCCACGGCTATCTATCCTAGCCCGTCTCACACGCACTCTCTATAGCGCTTTATCGCACCCTAATAACGCTCTATTGTGGCACAACCGTCCGCACAGGCCAGATATCGTCGTATACTTAGCAGTCATAGGGCGACAGTAAACAGCGTTAGGCACAGCGAACATTTAATACTAGTGAAAAATGGCAACCTTACCCACGGCATTATCTGCAACACTTACCACGACTTACCACGGCAGCAAGCCGTCTCTTCTTTCTTTTAGGCTTCTTATCTCGGCCTTCCGTTGCTACTGTCTGTTTCGGCGTGCTCCGGGATTGCCTCCTTTCGCTTCCGTCTCTCCTTCTCTCTTCTCTTTCTGTCTCTCTTGCTCTCCTCGTGCCGATCTTCTTTTCTTCCTTTCTTCTCCAGTTTTCTTGCCCGTGGCCTTTCGCGTGGCTCGTCGATCGTTTGCTAGTGGTACATCTAATGCGTTCTGTCCGCAAACTCGTTCTAACTGTCGACTGTGGTCGAGGGGCGTCAAACCCTGTAAGCGAGGATGAGTGACGTTTACCCGGTTCAACGTAGATTTGTTGAAGCGAATGAATAGGAGAACTCGCGAAAGTTCAAGCGTAGTGTCAGCAAATAGTATTATTGTTGTCTCAACCACATGGGCACGCACAGAGACAGGCAGGCCGAGTGCCCTCGCACACTCACCGTTTGAAACCTATTCTTCACCAAGACTCCATTTATACATTTTCTATGGCTAACAAAGACAAGTCGCGCGCGCCGCGGACAACCAACCCGCTTGCCCACTCACAACAATTTTC
>NW_014578261.1:83425-86791 GCF_000485595.1 Priapulus caudatus
TTTAAAGTAATCATGGATGTTAATTGTTTTTTAGGAAAAAGGCCTGTGCTTTGCCAAAGGTTAAAAAATAAAATATTAAATGAAGTTATCGCTGTTTGATGTATTTCTTATACGCACTACGTGCTATAATATGAAATAATTATGATACTGCTGGCATAATTTCTACGTGGCAGGAACAGCCAAGTGTTGTATAGATATATCAACATAGCTTAGCTGCTACCTCGTTCTCCACTGCAGCAAAACGTTAGGCTGCCTATAACAGGGTCCCCACAGCTCTTGAAAGGCCTTGAATTTATCCTTTGTCATTGAGTCCTTAATTTTTCCTTTTGTCATTGAAAGTCCTTGGAAATAGGTCCAAGTCCTTATTTTATGTCTAATGTCCTGGAATCTGGAATTTTACATTTTTGACCTAAAATAAAAAGCAAATCTTTATTGCTGGTTATCTGACTCAGACTAAGGTATATAATTATGATGACTCTAAAATGCTAAAACTACTTGTCACAGATTGTGCTTGAAAAAAAACATCCTGAAAATGTTATTGAAAAGTCTTTGTACTATATAGAAAACCATCACGAAAAACCAAGAAAATACCAATAATATGTACCTTTTTTATTCAATATCTGGTATTCTATATATATCTATCTATATCTGTTATGTCTATCTATTTATATGGTACTTTAATCTATATCCTATCATGTTATATTTTCTTGGAAAAAGTGGTCCCCCTTTCCCAAATGGTATCGCCTACGACCCTTGTTAGCACGGACCACGGTTAAATGTTTTTCACACACACCCCCCAAAGCACAAAATATGATTATACAGCTATAATACGCGTGTTTACAGTCACACAAACACATACACACAGGCGACCGGGCGCACACACGCGGGTATATGGTTGCTCGCACGCCTGCGCGTGTATTATAGGCGTAAATTCACATTTTGTGCCTCGGGGGTGGAAAAGTTTCGGCTGAAATACGGTCATTTGGCTGGCAAACTTTTCACCGTGCGACTGATGCCGTGGGCGATACTATCCGCGAGAGGGGAGTAAGGAAGTGAGCAAGGGAAAGAAACGGAGAAAGGCGAGTATATATATATATATATATATATATATATATATATATATATATATATATATATATATATATATACATATATATATATATATATATATATGAAATTGTTGATAACATAAATGTGTAAATAAAAAATTATGCATTCAATAGAACCTGAACTTTCACGTTTTAACCACATTTTCGTAAATATCAGTTACAATTTAAAACAAAACATCTCTGCATCCTAAACCGCAAGATTCACACGCGTGTATGCGACGCATATGCTATCGATATGTAACAATAACAAACACTGTTCACTCATTTACTGTATTAACATGCCTATTATATATATGTCATAACAACACGTTCTTAACTAAATATACTCTGCCGTATTCAGCGTCACATTTTCCCCAAAATAACATCATCTGTGCTTGCCATTACCGCGTCGCCAGCCTTCTATAGTATCCAACTATACACCTGTGCATAACTATATATCATACCATTATCTACTGTGCCTTCATATATGGCGTGACTGAACGAATGCTTATATCGTTCAGGTACGCCCTAGTATCTTAGGGTGCTTACACATCGAGCGTATCTATATCCCGTGCTTCCTGACACGTTATGTCGAGGATTCCCAGCGTAGATATGCTGCCACAGAAATCCGCCGTAGTCCTTCTTTCGGACCGTGTATTGTCTTTACAAAGACATAACTTTAGCCGCGTATTTTCCAC
Organism: Priapulus caudatus; assembly: GCF_000485595.1. NCBI lineage: Eukaryota > Metazoa > Priapulida > Priapulimorpha > Priapulimorphida > Priapulidae > Priapulus > Priapulus caudatus. The sequence goes on from NW_014578261.1 coordinate 85,212, forward strand.
GCGTTAAACGTGACGCGTGACGCGAGTACCCCCTTAGCGCCCTTTATCACACGCGTGCCACGGCTATCTATCCTAGTCCGTGTAACGCTCTCTATGCCTTATGCACCCTATGCACCCTATAACGCTCTATTGTGGCACAAACCGTCCGCGCTCCACTTACATAAATGTGCAACAGGCAATATCGTCAGTATACTTACGAAATTTATATCGTGTCGAGCTTTTAGACCTCAAAATATGCCAGTCACATTTAAATATATCTATCTATATATATCTATTATGTGTATATAATATATAGCGCCCGAGAAAGAGAAAACCTGCGAGAGAAAGATATTGCGAGAGAGAGAGAGACAGACAGACAGAGAGAAGGGAGAGAGAGAGAAAGANGTGTGTGTGTGTGTGTGTGTGTGTGTGTGTGTGTGTGTGTGTGTGTGTGTGTGTGTGCGTACGTGTGTGTGCGCGTGGGTATGTGTGTGTGCGCGTGGGTATGTGTGTGCGCACGTAGGTATGTGTGTGCGCGTAGGTTTGTGTGTGCGTATAGGTATATGTGTGTGTGCGCGTGGGTATGTGTGTGCGCGCGTGGTTATGTGTGTGTGCGCGTATGTGTGTGCAGTGTGCACGTGGGTATGTGTGTGCGCACGTAGGTATGTGTGTGTGCAGTGTGCACGTGGGTATGCGTGCGCGCACGTAGGTATGTGTGTGTGCGCGTGGGTATGCGTGCGCGCACGTAGGTGTGTGTGCGCGCGTGGGTATGTGTGTATGCGCGCACGTACGTGTGTGCGCGTGGGTGTGTGTGCGCGCACGTAGGTGTGTGTGTGCGCGCGTGGGTATGTGTGTATGCGCGCACGTATACGTATGTGTGTGCGCGTGGGTGTGTGTGCGCGTGGGTGTGTGTGTGTGCGTGTATGTGTGTGCGCGCGTGGGTATGTGTGTGCGCGTAGGTGTGTGTGTGCGTAGGTATATGTGTGTGTGCGCGTGGGTGTGTGTGTGTGCGTGTATGTGTGTGCGCGCGTGGGTATGTGTGTGCGCGTAGGTGTGTGTGTGCGTAGGTATATGTGTGTGTGCGCGTGGGTATGTGTGTGCGCACGTATAGGTAGGTATGTGTGCGCGTATGTATATGCATGTGTGTATGCGCACGTAGGTGTGTGTGTGTGTATGCGCGTAGGTATGTATGTGCGCACGTAGATATGTGTGTGCGCACGTAGGTATGTGTGTGCGCACGTAGATATGTGTGTGCGCACGTAGGTAGGTATGTGTGCGCGTATGTATATGCATGTGTGTATGCGCACGTAGGTGTGTGTGTGTGCGCGTGGGTGTGTGTGCGCGCACGTAGGTGTGTGTGTGCGCGCGTGGGTATGTGTGTGCGCGCGTGGGTATGTGTGTATGCGCGCACGTACTTATGTGTGTGCGTGTGTGTGCGTACGCACGTAGGTATGTGCGTGCGCGCGTGGGTACGTGTGTGTGGGTGTTTCCTGCTAACACGGACCTGCTACACTTTCCTGCTAAGGTCGTACTTATACCACCGTCACACCGGGGTGGCGTCCTTACTGCGCTGCTACGGCGACGGAAAATGGGCCCAGAGC
>NW_014578261.1:89067-98198 GCF_000485595.1 Priapulus caudatus
GCCACAATTGCCTTGAAATATCCAGACCAAGAGCTAAGTAAGCTGCAACGGGATGACCCAACACTTACGACGATCTGCACTGGGGATAAGAAGCAAGCCCTACAGTGCAAGAACTAAAACAGAAACACATGGAGGTCCGAAGGGTCGCGCGACTGGGTCTGCTTGAGTCCATAGACAACGTACTTCACCGAGTATTGGTGGAATGTGGTCAGAACGTGCAGCAGGTCTGCTTACGGCTGCCCCTGAAAGCCAGCAGTACTACAGGCCGTACATGAAAGCTGGACACCAAGAGCATAGAAAGAACCCTACGTCTCGCGAGCGGCCATATGCTTTTGGCCAAACATTGTTAGAGAGGTCGAGCCAGCATGTCAAAGAAGTGCCAACGTCTGCACATGGCAAAACCTGGGAAGCGACCCAAACAGCCATGGGAAGCCTGATAGCAAGTCACCACAGGAAGATAGTGGCGATTGACTTCACAGTGTTGGGAGCCTGTTAGGAGGTAAGGAGGACGTGTTGTTGATAAATAATTAATAAGGGTAATATTTTCACCAAGTACACGCAGCCATAGCCGTTAAGACCAGGGAAGCTACCACGGTGGCTAAGACACTGTAGATCACTGGTTTGTTCGCGTTGGGAGTGCCTAGGAGACTGCACACTGGCCCAGGGACGTAATTTGAGAAGCCAAATCGTTCGGGAGCTGTACACTTTTATATAGGGTGTCAAAAGTCGCACAACTCCTTACCATCTGGAAGGAAATGGACAGTGCGAACTGTTCAACCGGACAATACATGACTTGTTGAGTACACTCGAGCCCCGAAGAAGGAGCGGTGCCAGAATACCTGTCAGGCTTGGTATATGCCACAACTGCACGCCTCACGCCTACCACAGGGTTCTCCCCTATTTCCTCTTCTTGGAATGAGCCAAAACTCTCAATCGACCACCTCTTAGAGAGAGCCAAGGATGAAAATGATGAGTGACGTCACTCAGTGGGTGGCCGACCACTACAAGCATCTCGATGTGGCCCGCAAACAGGCATTTAGTCGAACGGAGGAAGAGGCACTTCGACGACAGTCACGGACCAATAAGAATGCCCAGGATTAATAGGTTCTATCACAGTATGAGCTTGAGATATTTCCAATCTCAAGCTCATACTGTGATAGAACCTTTTTCTCGCATATTGTTTTATTTTTTTTTATTTTTTATTTTTATTTATTTATTTATTTTATTTTTTTATTGCAGAAAGAACATTTTAGTTCAAATAGTAATTCAATAATTTGCAAAATTTTCTATTTATTTTTTTAATTAATTTTTTAATTAATTTTTATTTGTTATTATTTTTATTTATTTTATTTATATTATTATTTTTTTAATTTATTTTATTAATATTGATTGCCCAAAAACTGTAAAGGTGACCTTTGACCTTGTAATTAAGGAAATTTATTGGATTAAAAAGTAGTGCGAGATAAACGGTAAACCCATCCGGGGTCTGCAAGTTATCCGAGGATTTATCTCGGTGCTATCTCGGGGATACTTCATACTAGTATGCGAGAAACAGTTATCCAATTGGGGGAAGGATCTTCCTGAAAACCAGGGATACAAGGCAGGCACAAAATCCAGGACGTCTGGAACCGCAGCCACACCAATGGTTGGGCGGCCCGACTTTGAAGGCCCTGTCTACCACGTCACGTCGCTGAGAAAACCAGGTGTGATCAAGATGCTGCATTGCAACCAGCTGTTAGACTTCCGGGAACTGGTCTCGGACTGGCATGGTAAGAGTCCGGGCTCCAGTGGAAGCCTACAGGTGCTGACAGTCAATGAGAGATCTGACACTGAGGATGAAGGTCACTTCGTGGTTTCCTACCCACGAGAAGTCGACACCACCGATGGCAACATGACCGGTGAAGACGCCATGGAGTCGGCGAAATCAGAAACCGAGGATATCCTTCACGAAGGCCACCCATCCAACAGCGAGGCAGACAGCAGCGAGGAGGGGAGTTCGGAAACCAAGTCCGAAGGTAATGGTTCGCGCAAGACAGAACGCGCAAATACGGAGAAGTATTCTAACCTTCACCACCTCCCCAAATCTGTCCTCAAGCAGCAGACTCGCAGGTCCAAAGTGAAAAGGTCACCAGACCACCGACGTCGTACTACAACAAATTGCAATGTGCCGGCCCACAGTCACACCTATTTTTACGTTCACCAAATGTAACGTGCAACCAACCCTTAATTGATGCAACGTGACAATCGTATACAAGGATAGCTTCAGGAGTCGCTGTCAGATAGACTCCTGCATAGCTTTGTAGACCACGGAGTACTAAGTGTTATTTCGTGGTATTAAACCCCAGGGCGCAAACTCTCTCTCTCTCTCTCTCTCTTTCTCGCTCTCTCTTTCTCTCGCTCTCTTGCTCTCTCGCTCTCTCGCTCTCCCTCTCTCTCTCGCTCTCCCTCCTCTCTGTCGTAACTGCAAGCGTACTGTATACCAAACGGCGCAGCGAGCACTGAATGGACATTACGCCTGATAACCCGCTGTAGGGATCGCAGCGTACACTGTCGATTACTGGTGGCAAAAGAACAATAGGGATTAGCCTGCCAGGTATAAACCACGTGCCGAATATATTCGCCAATACACAAAAATAATCATAAGTTCGAGGTCATACAATACATCTGGTCTGCTAAAGCACTATGTTAAGTAAACACCTGATTTTAGACTTTAGTGAATAGTTGCCACCCAGTAGTTTAGACGATGCGGCAAACTCTTATACCACGAGAGAAGAATCACCCATGCTCTCAGTGCATATCAACACAGGCGCGGCTATATCAAGGCAATCAGAATGTACGTGACGCGCGTAATCGTGACGTCCACTGCTAATAAGCAAGCATTTTCAGCGGAGTGCTTTTCGGAACTTACTTTTCTGCCGATTTGTGCTTTACTGCATACTGATTTAGACTTAATCAACCTTATTACGCTAGGTACCAACTAGATTATTGTATGTGAACAATTAATTTTAGTTACTTTAGCTGAAAAGCTTGACGTTTATCCTTTAACACAATTTTTTAACTCTAAAACAACTTCGTAGCTTTAAAACACGTTTATAATTCAACGACAACTTAACTACAATACAACCTCGTAACTCTATAAGACAATTTCACAATTCTAATACAACTTGCTAACTTTAAGAAACCTTATTGCAAGTACAACTTGCTTAACTAGCAATACACTTCGTAACTCGCGAACAACTTGACAAATACCCAATACGAACTTTACAAATAACCTTTCTAACACAACTTCATGATTTTAAGCACGCTGATAGATTTGAAAAATCGCGTCAAGGCTATTGCACATTTGTAAACAGGGAATTTGAACACATTTACAATCAAGGACAAGTCGTAAAATGTGTTAATTAAAGGGGGTTTCCACATTGTGCGTAAGCTGGCCAATGTAACACCTTGCCTGGTTTGTGGGAGTTTTTAGACAAAAAGCCAAGAGGAATAAGTCGGGCTAGCGTGCTGTTAGAGATGCAAGTAGGAGAGCACGCTAAGATTTACGCGATGAGATAGAATTAGATTAAAGGTACGTGCAACGGTGCGATGCAACAGCTTTTTGCAAGTGGAGTGTTTTCAAGACAAATCTTATGAAGACAAACGAACCCTCCTGATGTTCGTGCTGTATTCTACATAACGACGGACATCTTTTTTATTAAAGAATAATATACTATAGTTAGACTATGCTTAAACTAGATTACACAGCTACACCATTATAGTTCTATTCTTTACGTGACGCGCAACTCCTATAATAAGTCATCTTGAGCGTAACTACAGACGCGTTAATCCCCCGTAACATTTAAATCAATGGCATCTTTTCTATACGAATCTGTTTACTCTCACGCAAGTGTGTCAATTAACAGATATCTCATAATAGATAAAGCTCCATGGACAACTTTGTAAATTTGGAAAACCATTTTAAACGTTTAAAGTCATTACTTATTTCGTACGACACGCACAATCTTCTTAATAAATTTAAAGAGCCCCTTTCTGTCTTCAATATCTTTTCATACGTTTTACGATACAATACGATACATACGATGCAACTTCCTTAACTCTAAGAAAATTTGTATTTATAACGTTAATACAAGTTCATTACTTCAATCCAAGACATTTTATCTAATTTCAGAGAAACATTTCTAAGACAAGCTCTGAATACAAGCGTACATATTCTTAACTCCAAGACAACCTCCTGACGTAGACAACGAACCTTTAAGCCACAAATATGAAACCTCTAACATCCAATTCAGTGCACTTTGACAACATCATAACCCTGAACAACAATCTTAATTCTACGACAGATTTAACTTAGTCCAGGGTCAACATAAGATGGCCTAAGACAAACTTTTTAATCTAACAGAACTTACTTAATTATTCATGACAACTATCTGGATTTGCAGAACACTTAATGCAATCTGACTTACGTCTTAACTCTCAAGTCTCAAAGTGTGCAGCTTCTCGATCGTAAGACAGCACTTGTCGAACTCTAATTTAAGACAACTCAGGAACTTGTGCACACTCCACAACCCCTCCTAAACATTTGTTTAGCAAACAGATAAACTCTTAAGACGCCTGTTAACTTATTATATAGTTTGTAACTCTAAGACAGGCATTCGTAACTGTATGGCGAACTCTACGCACAACAACTTACGACTATAATCTTTAAACGGGAATACAATTCTCAACACTAAGACAACATATTTGCTTAACTCGTAATAGCATACTACTAATTTTAAGACAACTTCTTTACTTCAAGGAAACAATCTAACTCTAGGACAGGTAATTAAAGCTCGAAGACACACGATCATAACTTAAAAGACAACTTCTTTACTCTAGACAGCATGATCTAACTCTAAGCAAACTAATTAACTCTGATACCAACTTCTTTATCTGTATAAGACCTTTAAATTATTAAGAATATTCCTTAACGATAAGACAACTTCTTAACTAGTATGACAACACCCCCTTTTAACTATAAAAACAAACACCTTAATCTCATAAGACAACTTCGTTAACTTGAAATATAGAAACTATTAATTTTAGCACAGAAATATTACTCTAAGACAAATAATTAACGATTATGTAATTATCTTTAAACTGTAGATATTTCTTTAAAGTATCAGAATATCCGTTTCAAACTATGAGACAACTTCCTAAATAATTAACAACTTTTTAACCGTAAAGACAACTTCTCATGCCATAACACCAACATTCCTAAATTCTAAGACATTTTTAACTCAATGTTTTTTTTTTTTTTTTCCGCGCTTAGCCGACATTACTTGACTCTACATTTTTGATAATTTTAAAAACCTTATAAACTTCCAAAAATACTAAAATATAATAGTTTCAGTACAACTATCCGCCAGCTTGAGGCCAGTCAGCGAGTGTTATCCCCGCACTTAGATACACACGCGAATAACAGTCAATCCCACAGAGTACAAGGCTCAGCCGGCTTTACACTGCCTACCCAATCCCAAGCCCCTTTCGTTACATTAGGGTGGGAGTGCCAGATATGGAAACGTAACATACATCATCCCACGATCGTTGATTTACTCTCCCTCTGGTATCTCATTTATCCGTCGACAAAACACGTAATAGTATAAACAGTAATCGTGCTCTGTCTGTAAGATCCGAGAATAGGTTATATATATAGCTATATTACATTACGCCATATCAATAACACCATACAAGCACACTTAATTAACGTTAAGACGAAACGATTACCGCGTTTCTTGAATAAGCGTCGTCGTGTATTATGAGCATTATCAAGAATTGCACAAATACTGCACCGCTACATCAACTTGTCAAAATAGCAGTTACTCTCAGGTTAATTACATCGAGCTTGTCATAAAATGAAACTGGGTCAAGAACAGCTCACATGGTTTTTAAAAGCGCGTAATTATCTTGTATAATTTGAGATTATGTTATTGCGTCTTTTAAGAGATATTGTGCTGACCTTGTATGGCGTGCCATCACCCATGTTCGTTTGAAACGGTGCAACGCTGGATGCGCTTGGCAGGCCAAACTCTTCCTTGTGCGACCTTACGAAAGTCTTTATACTTGGCAGAAGTAAATTATTGGATTCAGGCAATGAATTAATTATCACGTGCAATGAATCGAATAATCGGATGTTTTGAGTCTTGACGAAAGCATGTGGCTTAGCATTCATGTGCCACACATCGGCTCCATGTCATCAGAAGAAATGAAGTGCGACAACGCGTAAGTATGATCTTGACTTCTTCATATATAGCATCGAAAGTAGACAATTCCTCTCGTCTCGGGCACCGGTTGCTGCCGCCATTCTTAGCCGTATTGGTCCCAGACGATCTTGGCAATGATGGTGTAGCCAGTGAAGTCATGATGATCAAATAATATAATATAGTGACTGCACCATAAGGCCCCTAAGGAAACGGACGAGAGCTCTAAGTCGATGATGCCACACTGGAGGACGGGCTCCAGCTATATGCTCATATCGATGCCTGCTGCAATACCCAAAGCAGTGCGTACAGCAAAGCCACAAACCTCATGAGAATGCAGGTGCGCTTAACAGATCATTAGCCTGCGTATGTAGCGTAACGATGCTACGATTGCCACGTAGCCTGTTGATCGTAGACAGTCGATGCCATCACGTCCCGTGAACAACATGTGAGTATGGACCGAGTGAAGCCAACACCGCGGTAAAGTTTCCGGGGCATGAACGCTATGCGGGTATACATGCCATCGAAATGTCAAAACAGGCCAAATATAACGATCTGTGAGCTTGCTGGTATCGCAGTCGGCGAATCTTTGCCTATTGATGATAATCACGCAGACGCGTTTCCCACCAGTGTGACTGCACTGGACCGCGACAAAACAACAATAATACCAGCGTTGACTAACGTTGTCATTGATAAAAAATATGCTTTGCTACGAGCTATCTCGTCTACGCATATCCTTTTGGACTACCCGATCGGGTTGCGTGTCGTGTCGTAATCGGGGTTACCATTCATTGTTCGTTTGATATTGGAAGGCGTCTCCGTTTCTTGTTTCTTGCTATATATTCTCGTTTTGAAGAGGTTCTTGGGCACGTTAGCAAACGGAATTGGTTTGGGTTCCAAGCTAAAATCTCTCTGCTTCTTTGAAGAGGCCTGGCGTCGAAGTAGACCTCCCGTAGCAGCAGGGACCGTCTGTCTGGACCGTGTGCTGATCTCTTGCATCCACTGGAGGGCTACATAGTTGATAACGGCCGCCTTCAGGTCCTCTGGTAGGTTGGTAGCTTGGAGATGCCGATCCAGACTGGCAGCGACTGGTTCTGCAGCAATTTCTTCAAAGCGTAAGTTAGCTGGCTCCTTGCCACGATTTCCCTTCCGGCTCAGGATGTCTGGTACCACATTAGCGCGTTCTGGCTTTTACCTCACGGTGAAGTGAAAGAAAGCCAACTCTGCTGCCCATCGCGTTTCAGTGGCGTTCAGCGTGGCCACTTGTTTGCAGGTAACACAACGGGTTGTAATCAGTGTATACTGTGAACCGGGATCCCAGGAGCATGTCCCTGAACTTTTCTGTAATAGCCCACTTTAAGGTAAAAGCCCACTTTAAGGCAGTTCAAGCTTCTTGCTGCTGTAATTGTCCATGTTTCTTTCTGCCTTCCACAGCCCCCGTCTTGCATAGCGTATGACAGTACGTTTTTTGTTAACTAATTCCTGGCATAGCACTGCACCCAAACCCTGGAGGCTTGCATCTGTCTCTACAATAAATGGCCGCGAGAAGTCAGGTTGCCCCAGAATGGGAGCAGAGATTAGCAACCTTTTCAGTTCTTCGAAGGCCACCTGGCAGTTTTCTGTCCAGTCCACAGTGATGTCCCTTGAAGGGTTCCTCCTTTTCTGGTGGGATTTGCTGGGTTCTCCTATCAGCAGTGGTGCAGCCAATTGTGAGAATCATTTCATGAACTGGCGGTAGTACCCCGAAAGGCCGAGGAACGCCCAAAGTTGGCGTTGTGTCCGTGGGATCTCCCACTCCTGCATCACTTTAACATTTTCTGGGTCACTGCACTGGTGGGCCTCGTTCTCTGCAGTGTTACTGCTTTCAGATTCATTTAAATCGCTATTTTCCTCCTTTGCAAGCAGTTCAAATTGATACGGCTCAATATTTTCATGAGAACTGTGGACTAGCTCGTCAAAATCGTACTCGGTTCCCCATCCCAAACACACACTTTACAATGGACAGCCTAGCTGCCGCGGCCGCACGCAAAAAAAAATTTCCCACTTGAGTTCCGGACCACAGCCAATCAGCACACTCCATTCACTCGACTTCCTCGAAGCAACAATGTAAAATGAATACACCCTAGCTATCCCTAACCCTAACCCTAACCCTAACACGTACCCGAACCCTAACGCTAACTATAATCCAACCATATATATAAGAACCATTTATTACAAAACACTATCTATGGTGGGTCCGGAACTCAAGTGGGAAAAAAAATTTCGCCGGCCGCACACGGCTGATTCTACGTCACGCACGAGTAATCGCGTGACGTCAGCGCTCAGGCATTTCTTATCGCAGCGCGGTGATTTTGAATGCATAAACCGGTATAGCAACATTACTGCGTGCTTATTTTGACAGATTTTTTGACATACTTCAAGAATATATATAATATTTATACGTTCTTTCCCTTGCTTACTCCCTTACTTCCCTCTCGCGCATAGTATCGCCCACGACCAGTCAAGCATGGAAAAACATTTGCAGCAAAATGACCGTATTTCAGCCGAAACTTTTTCACCCCGCAAGGCACAAAATGTGAATTTATGCCCATAATGCACGCGCACGCGTGCGTGAAACCATACCCGCGTGTGTGCGCCCGGTCGCGTGTGTGTATGTGTGTTTGTGTGACTGTAATAACGCGTATTATAGCCGTATAATCATATTTTGTGCTTTGGGGGAGTGAAAAGGTTGAGGCTGAAAACCAGCCATTTGCCTGGCTAACTTTTCACGGTGCAACTGATGCCGTGGGCGATCCTATCCGCGAGAGGGAGAGTGAAATACTGAGGGGAAGGGAGTGAGAAGGGAGGAGGAAGGAAAGAGGAGAGAACGGAGGGAGGGGCGGAGGAAGGGAG
>NW_014578261.1:98208-115964 GCF_000485595.1 Priapulus caudatus
TGCCAATCTATTCACTACACTTTCCGAACCAGCCAACTACAACCAAACTCCAAATCAATTAATTCTAAAAGTGCCCGGATGCTTCAGCTCGGATGGATACGCTATAGTATTGGATGATCCGATTTTTAGCGTTCGCGGCACAGGCACTTGAAACGTCTCAATCATAGTCCAGGAAATCTAGGCATTTGAGCGTGAAAAAAAAAGCAACAGAAAATATTTCACTGCAGTGCGTTTTAGTGAAGCTCCAGAACAACATACTAAAAGTCTAAGAAATCTCCCACGCAAATTTGCCATAATTTGCATAAATCCAAAATGGCCTGCCAATTTCCATGATTTTGTAATATTTCTGCTATCCAAGGACATATTTCAGTAATTTAAAGTTATATTTTAATTATTATTGGCATGGGCAATGCATTTAGCTATATTAGAATGCGAATGGGTCACTCCCTGACATGAAAAAATGCAATATGGCCGCCATAATTAGCCATAAATCCAAGATGGCTGCCATTTCCATTATTTTGCAATATTCTCGCTATCCATGGATATATTTGAGTAATGAAAGTACTATTATGATGATTGTTGGCCTGGAGAATGCAATTACTTATATTAGAATACAAATGGATCACTCCCTAACATGCGAAAATGCAATATGGCCACCATAATTTGCATAAATCCAATATGGCCACTATTTAATTATATGTATTCAATGTTTATCTTGCATGAGGATTCTTATTCGGATTGCCAAATGGTTAATTTGTTAGACTAAAATAACAAATACTACGTACATATTTATCTCATTATTATCAATTGTCACTATAGTAAGAAATTAGAAATTAGAGTTGTAGTATTAGGATCTTTGTATTAGGAGACTTTAAAATGCAAAATGCCAGTATTGAATTTAGAAAAAAACATTCCACGGGATGGGCATATAGCTACCACTACGCCACATAGAAAATCACCCAGTGAGCCGATTTCTAAAGTATGTGTGGACAAACTGCAGACATTGCTGAAGTTGGACGCATAAACATTGAGTACATCAAGATGCAACCTAAATTCTACCTTTAATGTATCGGCCACTTGGGATATTTCAAGGGTGGATGCAAACTTCTCATTCTCGATATACTGTGCGAAGACGTCTCTCCTGTTAGGCTCTCATAGGCCATCGTGCGTCTGGGATGATGCATATTTTACAGCACGCGGTCCATATCCAGCGACACTCATCTGTGATGTTTTCTGCCCATGATTGATCTTGATCCTACAGAACACTCTTGCATCTACTCGTATGCTGAAATTCGTTTCATCTCAGGACAATGCAGAATAACGTTACGCCGGTTATCCACATTTGAGCAGCCTCTGTCTGGAAAGCACTGACAATAATACGGTCACGGCTAGGTGACCATTTCCTTACAGCACATAGCTCCTGCGCGCTGGGGGGGGGGTTCTACACCGAGATGAGCTACCTTGGTAGCATTGGTCATCTGATGGCAGTCGGACTGCAAGAAGTACTTGAGCTTACGTACGCTAGTAACTCCGTAACGCTACCACATGCTCACTGGTAAGGCCGTGTCTCGAGCAGTGCGTGGACATATGCTTGGTAGACGCTGCCACTGAACACCATTCTTATTGCCTCATGCTTACAATGTGCCTGCCTACCGACCAAGAGACAGTGGCAGCACAGACCCCCAAAGAGAGACAGCAGCGGTTTTGATTGATCCAACCAACGCTATACAAAAAGATACTGAGAGACAGATTTGACAGAGGCAAGAACATTGTATGACAGGGCAATGTCTGCCACGATGTCAATAGAAGAGTAGTGTTTCTGCTGATGTTTTAGGAGAATCCAGAGAAAAAATGTAGTAAGATGAACGTCAGTAAGAGGACAAGGAGAACATCACTGCGGCGGCTACAATATATAGAGATGATAGACATACATGCGTAGATTTCTCAAAGCTGAGCGCAATGGCGCAACTGGAAATTGCATCTCAGCTCCATACGAAAAATTTGACATTTTTCGCAACTCTGGCCACAATATGTATGCAAAATCTGGCATACATATACTTGCAATGATGCGTGACTTGCCACAAACACATCCCACGCAGACGTTCTACAATAAGTTGAGAAGGAGTACACGTAGTGAGGCGAAGTGGGAGGTATGTGGGCAGGATTATCAACAGATCTCATCATCGAGCAGGTTCTAATGAGAATGTTGAAAACAATGGGGGACTGACGAGAGGAAAGGGATGACGGAAACACAATTCTTGCCATGGGTTCTCTCAATGCCAGCATGTGCGAACATCAATGAGGCCATGCAGCAGCTGAGTGGGGTTTCCATGAAAACAAACGAGCAGCACAATGACTGTTCAAAGGCTTGTCAAACCAGAGATGTTAATGACACTCTCTCGATATAACCAACTTTCTTCGAGAGAGAGACCTCATTTGTGAGACTATGCACTTTTCAACATTGCCAATGCATGACAGCACAGAGATGGCGTCCAATGTTGAGAATGATGCAAGTCCTACGAATTGATTCGAAGTTTGCTGAATAGTTTTGCACACGGACCGGAAACAACAGAGTGGGGGGCAAATTGTAAACGTTAGTAAGTAATTTCAGAGGTCTTGAATAGATTGGAAGTTGCATAAATTGATTGTTAAATAAGCTCTTTGATTGTAAACATTTATATATGTTTTGAAAGCTGTATGATTAATTTGTAATTTAAGCTATATATTTGTCGTTTGTTACCTAAACCCTAAGTCTGAAACAAACAGTTAGATTCGCATTTCTAGTGATTAATGTTAAAAGTAATAAATTAATTTCAAACTTAGTGAACTGATTCGTTATTCTGTAAATTAATTTAAAACTTATAATTTCAATTGTTAGGGTGATGAAGCAAGATTTGAACATGTTCTCAATTAAATTGCAAGTTAGTCAATTGGTTTGTTGCTTTGAAAATAAATTGTACGTTTAGAAAATGAATTTTTACAATGATGTGAAGGAATTTGTATTTCAGGCAAATATTTTTGAAAGTTGTGAATTAATTTGTAAGTTAATAAATTGATTTGTTATTCTGTAAATTGATTTTCAATTTTGAATTTAAATTTCTCGAACAATATAAAGTAATTTGTATTTTTATTAATTAATTTGAAATGTTTTAAATTGATTTAAAATTGTGTATTTGAAATGTTCAAAAAAGATTTTTGAAGGGGATGGCTTTCCATATTTAAGTGTGACTGGGATATTTTGAGGTCTAAAAGCTCGACACGAATCCTTCAAACTGGGTTTAGACTATCGGTTCTTTAACGTTCTATGAACCTCTCTCAGATGTTTAAAGTTTTTACGTTATCGACCGCCGGTCGGCAAACGTTTCAACATTTCACCCGCAATGTGCGCGCGGGCGACGAGGATACGCACTCTTCACGTATTGATCCGCGCCAGTGTGGCGCCGACAGCAAAAACATGTTTTTGCTGTTTTCTGAGTCAACCTGATTGCTGTTCTCTGAGTGACCGCATGGCAAAAACACGATTAATTCGCCGACACAGAGTTGCGAAAATAGAACCTAGTGTAAAGTATGGTTTGCAGATGTTTCAAATAGTAGTTGAGTGATTGGAAATGTAGCGACTGTGATTTCATAATGGGTTGGTCGGCGGTAGCGCGTTTGATGCAGTATGGATGATGGAGATGAGAAACGGTGGAGAGAGAATTGTTGTGTATGTGGGCAGCGGGTGTGGTTGTCCGCGCGCGCGCGACTTTCTTTGTTAGCTAGAAATGTATAAATGGGAGGTCTTGGTTGAAGAGAGAGGTCAAACGTGAGTGTGCGAGGCACTCGGCTGCCTGTCTCTGTGCGTGCGCATGTGGGTTGAGAAACAATAATACTATTTGCTGAACACTACTGCTTGAACTTTGGAGTTCTCCATATTCATCGCTTCAACAAATCTACTTTGAACCGGGTAACGTCATCATCCTCGTTACATTTTTGACGCCGTCGACAGTTAGAACCGAGTTTGCGGACAGAACGCAATTAGATGCTACCACTACAAACGATTCACGAGCCACGGAGCCACGGAAGAAAACTGGAGAAGGAAGAAGAAGATCGGACGAGAGAGCAAGAGAGACAGAAGAAGAGAGAGAAGGAGAGACGGAAGGAAAGGAGGCAATCCCGAGACGCCGAAACAGACAGAGCAACGGAAGCCGAGATAAGAAGCTAAAAGAAAGAAGAGAGCTTGTGCCGTGGTAAGTGGCGTGGTAAGTGTTGCAGATAATGCCGTGGTAAGTGTTGCATTTTTCCTAGTATAAATTTCGCTGTGCTAACGCTGTTTACTGTCGCCTGACTGCTAAGTATACTGACGATATTGCCTGTGCGGACGGTTTGTGCCACAATAGAGCGTTATAGGGTGCATAAGGTATAGAGAGCGTTAGACGGGCTAGGATAGATAGCCGTGGCACGCGTGTGATAAAGGGCGCTAAGGGGGTACTCGCGTCACGCGTCACGTTTAACGCGTGGAAAATACGCGGCTAAAGTTATGTCTCTGTAAAGACAATACACGGTCCGAAAGAAGGACTACGGCGGATTTCTGTGGCAGCATATATACGCTGGGAATCCTCCCGCTTCTTCCCCTTCTTCCCCGCGCCGCCGCCGCCGCCGCCGCCGGGCGAGGGCGGCCGTGGAGCCGCCGCGCCCGTGTCGCGCACAGGCGTGTGCCGGCCGCTGTGCTGCCGCTGCACCCTCTTCTTCGCCTTCCCGCTCTTCCCGATCGCAGCGTAGACTCCGTTGGCGGCCATGATGGATGGCGCGGCGGCGGCGGCGGCGACGGCGGCAGACAGCTGGCCGTTGAGCATGGACTGTACGGGCGGGCTGCGCGCGGCGTACTCCTCGAGGAGCTGTGTAAGCAGGAATGAGCGTTCATGTAGAAATGATGAAGTAGATCCAAACTTGTGTGGTAAACTGTACAACCTTTAATATCTTACACACATCACATCTCCTTACACACAGACAAAGACCCGCGCACACGCGCGGTCGCGCGTGCGTGTACTCCCGCGACCAGAACCAGAATCCTCACTACTCTTACATCTCTCTCTACATATTCCCCAAAAACTCCTACAAACCACATGCACCACGCACATGTACCCGTTCTCCCAGACCGCGTTCTACCCCCATTTCACAATGGCCCTAGAAACTGCCTAACCTAAAACCCGCTTATCCAACGCCCTGTAACATCAATGCAGCCGCCCAATATGCGCGACGCTGCGTCTACGCAGACTAACTGGTCACCAAACAAACCTAGTCTATAGCCTCGCTGACTACTTCATGTAACACGTGCAAAACACATGTTACATTATCTCCCTTTTCCCCAAAACGATGACTACCCTGTCATTGATTCAGCGTCCTCGCTGATCTACACTTTAACCTGAACCTAACCAATTCCAAAAAAATTAACTCAACCTCAAACTCATTCCTAACTCAACCCAATGAGGGAAACGTCTTTCTGCCCGATTAAACAACCCACAATCAATACCCAACATAACAACAATCAAAATACAATAAGAAAACACATATGAAGCGTAGAAAACAAGTAACGATAAAGTTCGATCACAATACAAGTCAGAAACTCAACACATTTGGCATGAACATTCTGATATCGCTGCAATTACTCTCACTATTGCGTCTTTTTATGCTGTAACGTACGTGGCGTATGCGTATACCGACACGCATTACCGAAACCACGTTATATCTGGATTATATTAGCATAATCCCAGGGCACACAGGGGCCCATGCACACAGGCATTAATAAAAACGGCACTGATGTGGTACTTTGTCACTTCCACACATCATACAGCCAACAAAAATTATTATACATCATCCATCATACATCATACATTATACAGCCAACAAAAATACGCAAAACTGATTACATATTTTCGATGAAATGTTTTTGGCTTATAATCAAACTCTAATTGAAGAATGTGTTTAGCGGTCTGACAATATAGTGGAAACGTACCGCTAATGGTTAGCACAAATTCAAGAAAACGATCACAAATTTCTAAACAAAGTTTCACGAGAAAGATTTTCCACACAAAAACGGTCACAAGCATATATCATGAACAAAATATCGCGTACATAAAACAACCATAAACCTACATACATACATACAATGTCAGGTAAACTTGTGAAACAACTGTGTCGGCGTTCCTTATTCAAAGTTTTATTCCGCTCCGCAAGTATATACGCATCGACATAACATAACATGCACCTTTTGAACTGAAACAGGTATAAGGGATAAAAAAAACACGTATGGTGCATGCTTGCATGGTGTATACAGGAAAAACCCTCGAGTATTAAAGGCTCACAATGCGCATCCAAACGCTAATTTCTCCAGTACTAGACTAGCAAATACTTCGTGTCATGCATAATCACACTACCTTATGACAAAATAAACCTCTAGTTGCTCCCATTTCACATGCGCGTTTGCTTAAAACCCACAAGAAAGAGAGTGAGAAAACTGGCTATTCTGGCGCAAACGCCGACTGTTTCCCCAACAAAATAAGCCTCGAAGTTGTGACGTGACGTCACAATGTTTTTATCTTTGGCTGCGCCCGTACGCGCTGTACCGCGGCACCGCTGCACGGTTGCTTGGAGATTGGGTAACTGTCAAACACATCGCAGAATTTTCAACAACATTGGAGGTATTTTCAAAATACCTTTGATAACAACGCGCACAGTGAAATGTGAGGAACTAGAGTTTATTTTGCAAAAGGTAGTATGATTATGCATGACACGAAGTATTTGCCTAGTCTAGTACTGGAGAAATTAGCGTTTGGATGCGCATTGTGAGCCTTTAACGTTTATAACTAACGTTTTCACTTTAATTACGAAATAAATGCCGACACAAGATTGATTCACATACCCATTTTAAGTATTTCCGTCTCGTTCATCTCTTGCGTTCTTGTTCCTTCCGTGTGACTGCATCCTTCTCTTCCTTCGTCGGAATCTATTCTTCCTTTCTGCGTCCTCTCCTCTCCGTTGACAAGCCTTGCCGACGCGGCGGCGACCGCAACGGTCCTCCTTCTCCACGATCTACCAGCCGATTCTCGTCGCCATCGTCATCGTCGTCGGCGCTAGCGCAGCCTGGCTCCCATCTCGTCATCGGAACTAGCTCTTTCCGTCCCTCTCTCTCTCTCTCTCTCGCTCTCCGTCATTCTTCCTCTGTTTCTTTGCTGGCCCATATATCGATATAGTGTCTCGGCTATACTCTCTCCCATCTCATCATCGGAACTAGCTCTTTCCGTCCTTCTCTCCCTCTCTCGCTCTCCGTCAATCTTCCTCTGTTTCGTTGCTGGCTCGTAGATCGATATAATAAAGTATAACATTCGTTGTGTCCGCAAAGGGATACCCAGGTTTTGGACTGTCACGGCAACCAAAATGTAAGCAGGAATGAGCGTTCATGTAGAAATGATGAAGTAGATCCAAACTTGTGTGGTAAACTGTACAACCTTTAATATCTTACACACATCACATCTCCTTACACCGACAATAGACCCGCGCACACGCGCGGGTCGCGCGTGCGTGTACTCGCCGCGACAGAACCAGAATCCTCACTACTCTTACATCTCTCTCTACATATTCCCCAAAAACTCCTACTAACCACATGCACCACGCACATGTACCCGTTCTCCCAGACCGCGCGTTCTACCCCCATTTCACAATGACCCTAGAAACTGCCTAACCTAAAACCCGCTTATCCAACTCCGCTGTAACATCAATGCAGTCCGCCCAATAATATGGCGGCGACGCTGCGTCTACACAGACTAACATGGTCACCAAATAAACCTAGTCTATAGCCTCGCTGACTACTTCATGTAACACATGCAAAACACATGTTACAGCTGGACGGTGTCGTGGTGCAGACGCTCGTGCGCGACGTCGCGCGGCAGACGATCCATCTGGTCGGTACGAAAGCCCAGAAGGCTCATGCGAAATGCGAAATGCGAGATGCGAAATGCGAAATGCGAAATGCGAGATGCGAAATGCGAAATGCGAAATGCGAGATGCGAAATGCGAGATGCGAAATGCGAAATGCGAGATGTGAAATGTAAACTGCGACTTTATGTACAGCGAATCAGCACTTAGCTTTCATCATGTTTACAATGTGACCAATGAAATACCGTTTGACATTCAATGCTTGGGTCCTTGAGGCAAATAAGGGGCGTTCAAGTTGGTAAACAAACTACGTCATTTTGGCGCATACGCAGTTTCTGGTTGACACCAGTCTTAAATATTATTCATGACCTGGGGGTATCGCACGAAAACGGGCTAAGCTAGGCAATTTTGTAAACAATGCTGCTCAGGCAGGCACGCACAGAGAGGGTACACGCACGTACACGCGGGTACACGTACGTACACGCAGATACACGCACGTACACGCGGGTACACGGAGATACACGCACGTACAAGCGGGTACACGCACGACACGCACGCACAACGCGATACACGCAGCGTACACGCGGGTAATCACGCCGTACAAGCGGGTACACGCACGTACACGCGGTACAGCGCGGTACACGCACGTAACGCGGGTACACGCACGTACACGCGGTACACCGCACGTACACGCACGATACACGCGGGTACACGCACGTACACGAGGGTACCCGCGTGTACGTGCGTGTACCTGCGTGTACCCGCGTGTACGTGCGTGTACGTGCGTGTACCTGCGTGTACGTGCGTGTACCTGCGTGTACGTGCGTGTACCCGCGTGTACCTGCGTGTACCGCGTGTACGTGCGTGTATCTGCGTGTACCCGCTATACGTGCGTGTACGTGCGTGTACCTGCGTGTACCCGCGTCTACGTGCGTGTACGCCGCGTGTACGTGCGTGTACGTGCGTGTACCGCGCTGTACGTGCCGTGTACCTGCGTGTACCCGCGTGTACCGTGCGTGTATCTGGGTGTACCCGCTTAATACGTGCGTGTACGTGCGTGTACCTGCGTGTACCCGCGTCTACGCTGGGTGCGTGTACGCTGGCGTGTAGCGTNGTGTACCTGCGTGTACGTTGCGTGCTACCGCGTGTACGTTGGTGAATTGCGTAAACGTGTACGTGGCGTTTAAACTTGCGCTGTAGTGCGTGTACCCGCGTGTACGTGCGATGTGTACTGCGCTTGTACCCGCTTATACGTGCGTGTACGTGCGTGTACCTGCGTCGGTACCCGCTCTTACGTGGTGTACTGCTGTGTGTACGTCCGGCGCGTGGTACCGTGCGATGTACCGTCGTGCGTGTACGCTGCGTGTACCGTGCGCGTCCTGCGTGTACCTGTGCGCTGTACTGCGTGCGTCTGTACCCGTCGTGTACGTGTTGCTGTAGCTAGGTGTACCCTACTGGCGTGTACGTGCGTGTACATGCGTGTACCCGCTGTACTACGTGCGTGTTACGCTGCGGTGTACGTGCGTGTACCGCGGTGTACGTGCGTGTACCTGCGTGTACGTGCGTGTACGCGTGACGTGTCCGTCGTGTACCGTGCGTGTACCTTGCGTGTACGTGCGTGTACCCGCGTGTACGTGCTGTGTACCTGCGTGTACGTCGTGCTCTGTGTACCCGCGTGCTACGTGCGTGTACCTGGTTGTACGTGCGTGACCGGCGTGTACCGCGTTCTACCTGCGCTGCACCTGGCGTGTACGGTGCGTGTACCGGACGTCGTGAACGTGCGTGTTACCTGCGTGTACGTGCGTGTACCCGCCTGTACTGATGCGTGTACCTGCGTGCTACGCGCGTCGCGTGTACGTGCGTGTACCTCGTGACCGGCGTGTCGTGCGTGTCCTCGTGCGTGTACCTGCGTGTACGTTCGGTGTACCGTCGTGTACGTGCGTGTACGGTTCATGCCCGTGCTCGTGCCGGTAGTAAACCTGCGTGACCGTGTACTTGCGTGTGTACCTGCGTGCTTACTGTCTGCGTGTACGTGGTGGTTGGTGTACGCTGGTGTACCGTGACGTGTGTACGTGCGTGTACCGCGTGTTACCTGCGTGTACCTGCGTGTACCCGCGTGTATCGTGGTGTCGTTGCGTGTAGCCTGCGTGTAACGTGCGTGTACCCGCCGCCTGTTACGTGCGATGGTTACCTGCGTGTACCCGCGTGTTCACGTGCGTGTCCGTGCCGTGACTGTGCGTGTACGTGCGTTGTACCTGCGTGTACGTGCGTGTACGTGCGTGTTACGCTGCGTGTACGTGCGTGTACCCGCGTGTACGTGCGGTACTGGCGTGTGCCAGCGTGTGCGTGCGTGTACGTGGTGTACTCGTGATACGGCTGTAGCCTGCGTGTTACCTGCGTGTACCGAGCGTGTACCCGCGATGTACCTGCGATGTACCGACCGTGTACCGCGTGTACCGTGCGTGTACGTGACGTGTACCGCGGATTACGTAGTGCTGTACCCGCGTGCTAATGTGCGTGTACCCGGGTACTGTTGCGATGTATCGCGTGTACGTGGCGTGTCTCGTGCGTGTCCCGCTTAGTGACTGTGCGTGTAATTCCGTGTACCCGCGTGTACGTGGATGTATCTGCGTGTACGTACGTGTACCCGCGGTACGTGCGTGTACCCTCTCGTGTGCGTGCCTGCACTGAGCAGCCATTGGCTTTACAAAATTGACCTGACTTAGTCCTCGTTTTCGCTGCGGATGACCCCCAGGTCATGAAATAATATTTAAGGACTGGTGTCAACCAGAAACTGCGGCATTGCGCCAAAATGACGTAGTTTGTTTACCAACTGAACCCGCTTACTTTGTCTCGCAAGGACCAAGCAGTGAATGTTCAAACGTATTTCATTGGTTCACAATTGGTAAACATGATGAAAGCTAAGGCTGATTGCCTGTATCATAAAGAGCGCAGTTACATTCACGATCTCGCATGATTCACTTTCGCATCTCGCATAGTTCGCATTTCGCATTTTCGGCATCTCGCATTCGCATCTCGCATTTCGCATTTCGCATTTCGCATGGCCTTCGTGGGCTTTCGTAAAACAGTGTTGATATTGTTTGACGCGCACACGCTGTGTTTTGGGCTGCGCCATCAGCACGGCGTGCCGATGGCGCAGCACAAACACGAGCGTGTGCGGCACTTTAGGAGATTTAGGAGATTAGGCACCCCGTCAATATACAGTACTATTATATGTTGCCTTGAGCCCTATACAGGGGCGCAGGAAACGGCGGGGGCGTGCCCCCCACCAAATTTTACTGTTGCCCCCAGGACTGCCATGCCCCCCCACTGAAAATTCCATTGCTTGATAAAAAAATCGATATTAAAACAATGCCGTTAGAAACAGTATAATACAAAGAAAAGTTATATATTGTGCCCCCCGACCGAAAATGTAAAGTCCCCCATGCCCCACACCGCTGAAAAAATTCCCGTAGCTACGCCATCTGGCCCCCATGCACTATTTATAGATTAATGCCTCTTGTTGGGGCACTATAGTGCTATGCTGGCTCATTGTGTTGCTGAGGGAAGCGTCATATGTGCCGAGCGGTAGCGAGAGGCATTAATGTTTTTAGTGCATCACATGACTTTGCAATCTACTTCGGCAAATATGAGTGAATAAGACAAGTTATTAAACTAACAATTTCAATTTGTATTAAAACCAATGCGTACAGGCCGTAGCCAGCTTTATATTGGGAGGGGGGGGTGGTTTCGTTTTTCAATGTGGCATTTGTCGGCCAGGGACGTGTACAGGATTTGTTACCGCGGGCGTCTACCGATATAAGCCCAAGTGCGAGCACGCGAAGATGGGGGTCTGCGGGGTCTAGAAACTTTTTTTTAATCACCCTCAGATGCGTTTTCTGCGCGAGCAAGGGGGGTGGGGGTCCGGACTCCCTGGACCCACCCTTGTAAACCGCCCTGGCGGAGCGCGAACGCGACAAGGCGAGAGAGCAAAGGCGGCCGACGGGCGAGGTGTGGGAGGGGGTGTTCACCATTGTTTACCCTCCAGCACGATTGGAGATTTGTGCCGACATTATATACACTTAAAATGAAAGCGACTGAGGTGAAATGCTTGAGCAATTCTTTGGCTTGGTGGGGGCTTCGGGGAGGCGGGTTCGCGTTCGAACCTCCCGAACCCCCCCCTGGCCTTACGGTGCTGGTTATAAATAACAATGCGTCGAGCAAGCAATAGTGCCGCCGTCTGGAATTTCAACGGATTATATCATGTAGATGCACTGAAATCTATTATTACAATCTATACCGGTATAGGTGGCCTTAGGCCCCATTAACAAATATAACGACCGGCAACACTATAAACGTGCCTACTAATAACTCTAACCGATGTGCCTGCCTGGCGCTTGCTCTGTTTTTCCTATATTATGCTATATCTATGCCTATGGGTAATACAATCAGGCATATCCATGGTACTTGTTTTAGCATTACTAAAATGCCGGTAAAAAAGAAACAATTTTCGGTTGCGAAGGGATAGTTTCGGGGACGCTGACGGGGGCTGGAGGCTACCGGCGGGGCGGACGAGGTGGCCTAAAGCCACCACTTGGATTTGCAATATCTGTCGCCTGCAGTCATTCGTTGTCAGCTTAGCAAATGCGCTATGAGCTAATTTAATGCCCTCAGCTGCATTTAGTCGATCTGTGAGCTCACCAAAACATGCTTGCCCGCTTTATATATAATATATATATATATTTATTTATTTATTATATATATATATATATATATATATATATATATTACAGATATAAAACCAACGTAGCTTGCACTCAGCGAAATGTCTGTATATCTATATACGTTATCACCAAGGAACCGCAGATACTGTTGGCAAACAATGTTTTTTTTCTCTCGTAAAATCGCGGTTTAACTATGTTTACTCCGTGGAAGGCCCTTGTGGCGCAATCGGTTAGCGCGCCGTACTTATAGACAGTATATCGTCTCTGAGACATGCGGAGGCTGTGAGTTCGAGCCTCACCTAGGGCAGCCATTGAATTTTAATTAATTAATTAAAATAGAGGTAGGGAGAGAGAGACACAGGTACATTGATTGTGCATGCAAAGAGGTAGGGAGAGAGAGACACAGGTACATTGATTGTGCATGCAGGCCCTTGTGGCGCAATCGGTTAGCGCGCCGTACTTATAGACAGTATATCGTCTCTGAGACATGCGGAGGCTGTGAGTTCGACCCTCACCTAGGGCAGCAGGCGTTGTTTTTATTTGATAGCGCTAAGGAGATAAGAGGAAGCGTTATAAAAGGAAGACTACCGATTTAACATTATTAGAAGGTTAAAATATACTTGCGGAAGGTATTATTTAATCTAATACTACTAACAAGAGCAATCGGAGATAGCAATTTACCTCCGCCACAGCGTAGCAGTCCCCCCCCCCCATCTTGCTGGTACACCCAAAACAATCGCTTCTGCGTACACATAACTGTATGCTGTTTTCCTCGATTTCGCGGATGATCACTTCCTACACGACAATTTCTAAACAATTTAGTATAGAAGACAATTTTTAAGACCAGCGAACCTTCCTTCAATCGCGGTTTAGCCGTGTCATCTAGGTTCTATGTACTTTTATAACCCAATATTAACCATTTCCATGTGTATGTTTAAAGGACATGTTTTCTTTTTTGCAGGGAATCCTTGGCGCTATCAGACTCGCAAAAGATGTTCAAGGAGAGATCACGGAGTTTGGGATTCGAATAACCAAGCTATCCATTATTCTGAACAATGATAAAACACGATCTCAGAACGAAAAGGAGCCGAATTTTGTAGAAGAGTTGGAAGCAGTTCTCACTGAATCATTTGAGTTCATTATGAAATGCTGTAAACCAAATGCGAGTGGCCGTGATAAACTGTGGCAGATTGTCTTATCACATTCAAACGACGAGCAGCTAAAGAATCTGAAGGCTAGAATCGAAGAGATTTTACACGACACTAGTTACGCGAAACAGGAAAACATTTGCAGATCCCTTGCCAACCTTTATGAGGCACAGGAGTCAGCTAAGAGGAAGGCACTCGTTTCTACGCTGAAATCCTACCACATCGATTTTCTCCGTTTCATCTACAACGAACACAACGTCGACACGGATACGTATCAAGAGCAGACGGAGGTTCTGCGCAGTATAGACGCGTGGTTTAATAACGAAGAGGGCGAAGTCACAGAGGACGACGGACGCAATCGGGTGTTTGTGATTTCCGCGGAACAAGGCTCTGGTAAGACAACTCTCGCCGCCGCCGTCTGTCGCCGATTCATGCTTCGCATGCTGTCAGCCTTCTTCTTTGAGTATAACGACAGTCGTAGGAACAATCTGAGACACATGATTCTCGCTGTAGCTTTCCAACTGTACAGAAAAATCAACGACACCTACATCAAGCTGATACCGGAGACGTGTCTGGACGATGTCGGAAATGCCGATTTCAATTATCTACACGATAACCTCATCAGTAACCACCTGTCTGCTCTCAATAGGTTTTCAGATAAAATGCTGCTTGTTATCGATGGTGCCGATGAATGCTGCCTCGAGAATCAAAAGTTGCTCATCAACTTCATTAAGGGATTCCATTCGAAAACGCCAAAGTGGCTATACCTGCTTGTGACCACGAGGCCTGTACATAACATAGTCGATGGCCTGTCGGGCACTGAGAGGCTGATCCTAGAGAGAAATGGCATCCCGGGAAACGACAGAACCATGGCCGCGTATCTTGCGGAGCAACTGGTGAAGATCTATCAGACGAACGATGAAATCCACAAAGCTGCCGAGTTAATTTGTCAAGACGGTCCAAATTTCCGCTACGCTGACTGTGTGATTAGTGAGTTACAGCGACGACGAAACGCTGGCCAGGTGCTGGCAGTCTCTGACATGGAAGAACTCATAAAACACGTCCATTCGCTCTCTGAATTCTACAGGCGAGATTTTCAGATGCTCAAGAACGAGATCAATGACATTAGTAAATACAAGAGTCTGTTGGCTGTTGTAATAGCTTGCCAGGAGCCACTGCACGTAAACATTTTAAATTACTACATCGGCCTTCTGGATCTGAAGAAAGATGCGAACGAAATTCTTTCCGTGATATCCAGACACGTGAATATTACGAATAGCAGAGTTCACTTCTGTCACAAGTCCGTGCGAGACTGGCTCCTAGATTCGACTCACCACGGGTCTGCGAATATCGTGCATGACGGTCACCTAGAGCTAGGGCAACTTTGCACGAAAGCGCTCCAGTTATTCTATAGCGGCAAGCCAGACAGATGCCCTGAACTGCTCGAATATGCGATCCAACATGCAATTCATCATTACACAGAAGTGGACGGATTCGAGAACGAGGTGACCAAAATGATGTGCAATCTGAAGTACATCGAGAGAAAGCTGCGCACTCCGTCACCCAACATGGCCGCCGTCCTGCTGCAAGACTATTGCCACGAGCACATCTCAGAATCAAACAACAACAAGGTGACGCTGCAAAATTATCTTAAGCTTCGTCGCAAAAAGGAGAAAATCAACGACTACCAGAAGTTTGTTTCGATCAACGCTCGAGCCCTCCAAGAATGTCCGCAGCTCGTATACCAGTGCGCTGCGAACCACACCGCCGAGGTCGAGGACCTGAAGGAGCAGGCCGAGGAATGGACGAGTAACAACTCATGGATTGAGATCATGCTTGACCCGCGAGCTGCGCGCACTATCAACCTATCGGCTTCGTTTAGCAACAACGTCTGGGCCATAGACCTCTTACCACAGTCCAACCTTCTTATCTGCTGCACATCGGACGTCAATAACCTCGACATGGCGGGTCCCGGTGCCGAGCTCCACCTGGTGGCACGTTAAACTGCCCAGTTCTACCTGGTGGCACGTTGAACTGCCCAGCTCCACCTGCCGGCACGTTGAACTGCCGAGCTCCACCTGGTGGACATTGAGACCTTCACCACTCTTTCGTCAGTACCTTTGGATAACCACTTAAACGTGCCGATAGTGAAGTGGGACTATTTCAAGAATTACGCGCATTGCAAAGCATTCAGGCGCGATGGAGAGGTCGGAGTTCTGTTTGGTTCGCGAGAATTCGTGGCCGTGGTGGATAAGAACAGCAACGAAGTGAAAATTGTGAAATCGCACCTGATGATCGGCGATACCTGGGAGTATTTTCCCACCTGCTGTAACGTAATAGCTAACCTCGTCGCCTTTGGTCTCTATAAAAAAGTTCTAGCATCAAACGATACCGAACAACAGTCTGACTCAGCTGCATCGCCACAAAGCGCTATTATTGTGCAAGACATCTCCAGTGGGGTGATACTGCGCCGATTTCAGCAATTGACTAACAGCATAATTAGCTGCTGTAAATTCAGCGAGAACGGTGAATTCGTTCTCTCCTACAGTCTCGGCGAAGACAAAATCCGAATGTGGAATATCGACACGGAAGAATTGTACTCGACCGAGATTTCTGTGCCAAATTCAACGCATCTCGATTTTCACGTTGTCGACAACGATTGCCTCATCATTCACTCGATCAGCGGAGATCAACAAACGATTGTAAATGTGTGGCGAGACGGCACCGTGATCGAAATCATACGTTATGTCGGCGAGGTGCCTATTGGAGTATACTACGTACCTGCCGTCGAACGTGCTGTCATAGTGGAACCTGGAGATAATCGATGGGCCGCCAAATCAATGAAAGTGTCGCTGATCAATCCTTGGTCATCAGAACCTCAAAATATAGAACGCGTGCTGGATAGCACGGAGGAAAGCTTTATGTCGTACTTGGGTGGCGTTATCGGCTTGCTCGTTACCAGTAAAGAGGATCAGCTGGACCGACTCGTCTATCGAGCAGGAAAGCGCGTCGGCTCGTATCGTATGAATGACGTCATGACGGCGACGCACGTGTCTAGGGATGACGTCGACACGGCCGGCGATAAGTTCTACGACAGTGTGTTCACTTCGAACGGAAGCATGTTGGTTTTACAAACAATTTACAAAGACGCGGGAAAAATTAAGCTTGACCTGCTGGATTCCAAAACCATCGTTAAATCCTCCCCAATGGCGAACACAGTGGAGATGCCAGAGAGCGACTACGCGGTCTTTCGCCTGAAACCAATAATCTCCAATGACGATACCATGGTTCTCGTCGATTCTGGAAGGTCTAAACTAGAAGTGGGGCGAAGTAAAATATACGTCTGGAACATGGAGACCGGTAAAATCAGAAAGCTGGCGAATCCCAGCATTAGTGATGGTGATTATCACATCAAGTGTTTCTCCTTCTCTCCCGACAGTCGCATGATTTTCGTTAGCTTTAAGCAGGCGCTAGTTAACGAAGACGCTGTCGATGTCTTCAACGCTGATTACGCAAGCTACGTGAAACAGTACACGAACCGAGGTGCGTTCATCCTCTACATGGAACCCAAGCAGCAGGAGGCGGCCACCTACACGAGTAAGGGCAAACTCTGCTTCTGGAATTGGGAGTCTGGTGAGATGAAGCACACCAACGAGGCGCACTCTGTTATCAGTCACGGCATCACTAACAGGGATAGTCTAGCGATGCCCGCTGCGTGGCACCAGGCTTCCGAGAAGATTGCGGTCGTACAGGTAAGGCTATTGCACAACGCATTTCGAAAGCAATATACGCACGTATGCATGCACGCACACACTCAGACGCACACACACACGCAAGCACGCACGCATGCATTCACACACACACACACACACACACACACACACACACACACACACACACACACACACACACACACACACACACACACACACACACACGACACACACACACACACACACACACACACGAC
>NW_014578261.1:117984-119487 GCF_000485595.1 Priapulus caudatus
GAGAGAGAGAGAGAGAGAGAGAGAGAGAGAGAGAGAGAGAGAGAGAGAGAAAGAGAGAGAGAGAGAGAGAGAGGGGGGGGGGAGACAGGGACGGCATCGCATAGTGTTAGATGAAATATTTTTTTTATATTCTGGGCCGACTGAGATGATTATTTGTGTATTCAAAGGTTATTTGTAGAGGTTTGCTAAATAAAATTGCACTGTTCTGATTCCCTGAATTTACCTATTTATTTAACTTTCGAGGTCCTGAATATGATTTCACACTTAAATTGATAGCTGTTGGTAGGAGTAAAAATGCATAGTAGAGCTAAAGCTAACTTTTTAGCAGTAAATAACTATTGAAAAGGGTATATTTTGTTTTAATTCTTATAACCATACTTGTATGCAGGAAGTGAAGTTGCAATAACATCGACATTTTTTAATAATAGTTCGTTTAAAGGAGGCTGCCCAATACTGTCAGGTTACGCATGTGCCGTCGAGATAACTTACTAAGCGTTATTGGTGTGTGCCATACACTCATACATCTTATTCCAATAATAAGTTCTCCCCAATACCGCAAAATGCGGCAGGGAATAATTCCGCATCAACAGCGCATGTGCAGTGGAAGCTGGGAAAAGCTAGCACACTGCTGCTGGATATCGATCGATGGTACTGCCATCATGAGTCCGCAGTCTCCCAGCATCCTCCCACATCACTACAGCAGCTGGCAGCTGGCTCAGGGAGACGCGACTGCGGAGAAGTCTGAACTGTAGTCAAGTGCAGCCGCACATACTGAGAATCTGCAGCCGACATATATGCACATTTAAACTTCCTAAACGTGTGTGTGTTATTCTGGAGGATCACCTCACAGCTACAACGCATGGGGCGTTTCCTGTGCTAAGTAAGACGCAGTCTTTCTTCGTCTGTAGCGCCGTGTGTGCATCTCTTACGTCCGGACACACCCATATAGGCATCATGCGCATCCGCTCATATATGTGAGCTGCCATTTCCATCAGACCGGCGGGTAATCACGACCACAGACAGCGTTTAGCAAGCCAGATTTACCCCCAGAGGGCTTCTGCTGTTACATACAGCAGCCACTTCAGTTCTGCGTACTGCCTTACGGAACACGAAAACTGAGTGTAAGCTATCGGTCGGAAAAATATGGTCAATGAACGACAGATCGTACCAATGGTAAGTCGATGCATTTATTTGATAGTTACGGGAGAAAAAAAAATCGTATTCGTAGTATTGTCATTTGGAATAAACTAATTTAATGATACATAGGCGCAGTTTTTCTAATGAACCGTAGTAAATCCCCTCCATGGTTTTACGCCTTTTCCGTTTTTCGTAATAATGCAAATTTCGATAGAACGACAGTCCAGCTATAGTATATAATATATATGATATATATATATATATATATATATACAGGCCCGTAGCCAGCTTTATAGGTTGGGGGGGGGGGGTTCGTTTTTGCAATTTGCTCGGCAGGGGCGTGTACAGGATTTGTACCAGGGGTGG
>NW_014578261.1:119512-133446 GCF_000485595.1 Priapulus caudatus
GACCCCCTTTGCTCGGCCCAGAAAACGGATCTGAGGGGGTCTAATTTTAAAAAATTCTGGGAGCGGCCGCCCAGACATCCCCTCTCGCGTGCTGCGCAACTTTGGGTTACGCGTTAGACCAAATCAGCATTCTAGGTTATCTATCTATTTCTATGCTCGGACCCATAGAAATCGCAACACTATCCTAGAAGGGAGTGTCTATATCCAGGCAGTGGCGCCACCATGGGGTGGCGAGGGGTGGCTACTGCCACCCCAAAATCATTCTTTGCCACCCCTAAGACAATTTTTATTATGCATATTTTTTTTAGATGCCACCCTAAGATTTGCTGTGGCCCCCACTGGCCACCCCTGGAATAATTTTCTGGAGGCGCCACTGTATCCAATAGACACATGTCTTAGCTATACTCTCTGTGAATATTGAGTTTATTGACGCACGATTAGTCAATATATTAGCAAATATATGCGTACCGTAATCTCCCGTACCGGCCAGGTTTCAGAATTTTAGAAATTTAATCATCTGTAATTCACTTCCGCGCGCATATATTTGCTATATTGACTAATCGTGCGTCAATAAACTTAATATTCACAGAGAGTATATGAATTCAAGCCGGTACGGGAGATCATTTGCATAATATAGTCTAGATACCTATAGACACATGTCTTAGCTATACTCTCTGTGAATATTGAGTTTATTGACGCGCGATTAGTCAATATATTAGCAAATATATGCGTACCGTAATCTCCCGTACCGGCCTGAATATAGACACTCCCGTCCACATATCGGGCGCGCATTTGCATTTCAGAGGCAGGTGGGAGAGGTGCACGTAGAAGGAGAGATGACTCCTGTAGCATACATGTGTTACGCACAGTCCCCCGTCGACTGTGCTATGTGGACAGCTGACGTCGTTAGGTCGAATGTCAACGACCTACTTGGAACCGCCAAGCCCGGAGACAGAGCTATTGTGATTATTGATACATCGGGTAAGCTGGCCGATATGACTCATTTATTGACGTTTCAACTCTGTAGTGTACTGTAGTACGGTGTAGTGTAGTGGAGGATGTTGTGTGTGACGTATATAGACGTGGTGTGGTGTGGGTGTATAGACAGGTGAGACAGAACAGATGGTCTAAGGGTCATTTCCGTATAGAAACAGTCATGCTATGAATCTCTCCATCTCTCTCTACACCCCCTTACCCAGCTAGTGCATGTGTACTCGGCCTGGTTGCGTAACAACTCATACATATAGTGGTGTGCCCCTGACGAAGGCTGTTGAAGATGCTTTCTCTATAACGAGACAGTTCGGATGTTCCACACGTGGCCTTGGGAGAAGGTTGGAGAATTCCTTGCATCGCCGGGGAGGCGATTCGAATTTTCCACGGGACCGTGAGGGAGGGGGGGCTACAGGGCTGCGAGGGGTTCGGGTATATCCCGCAGAGCTGGAAGCGGGTTAGTGTGTTCCAAATGGCCAGGAGATGGGTTGGGTGTTCCACAGGGCCGAGGGAAAGGGTTTGGATGTCATCGATATAATGACCTTGGGATGAGTTCATGGGTTCCAAGGCTCAGGGAGAGGGTTAGAGGGAATCACACAGGGCGTGGGAGATGCTTCGGGCATCCGCACTGGGCCTGGTGATCCACTGGTTCAAGCCCTTGTGAACCACATATAGTGACCTGTGAGTGTTGTATTTACAAATTGTTTTCAAACACGTACGTTACTGCAATTAATATAGCGGTTACTCATTAATTGCTATTATTAATTGCCTGCGTGCTGGGATGTGTGTAAACATATGTTAGCACAATAATACCCCATCAAATTTATTTTATCAAAATTTTAAGCGGTAAAATAAGGCGCGATGATGTTATCCAGGTCCGAAATTTAACGCAATTACACGCCTTGCTGTGCTACTGCAGACTTGCTGGCGACAAAGTTCGATCCACCGTTATTATTACGCGTTATTTGTGCCTCGATTTCTTCCGGTATCGGTGGATGCATTACGTAATGCGCTATATTTAGCGACCGCTGTCCGCCTAGCTACGTATGCTACCGGAGTTCTTTCCCAGTGTTCTTGCATGCATCTTTGAACAGGTAAACTAGCAGGAACCAGCACTGTTCAGGTTTCTCACTATAATTACCATAACGTACGAATTATTGTTGGCTTTTGCGCAGGTGCTAATAGTAAAGTCATGAATCCAGCGCTGCTGAATGAGCTCTTTCCCGCTCAACTTCACCTCGGTCTGTGGATCTACGGAACCTCTGAGTACCAAAAGGCATTGGGCGAGTTCAAAAAGACTTACAAGGAGAAAGCTGGCAAGGTGCGTTGCATGCACAGGAATGCATTCATCTCTGACGCGTCGCCACCAGATGAGGGGTTTCTCAGTGAGCTCTACAAGTCGCTCCAGGGAGAGGGCTTCCATTTCTCCGAGAAACTCGTCCATTGGTTGGCCGAGGAGGTGAAACTAAACAGAGAGTTGGCCGACAGCGAAGTTGCTCAGGAGGGCGATCGCCCGCAGAAGCGATACAAAGAGGCGCCGCCAAAAGGCACCCACGATCCCCGAGGGGTTCTCAGCTGGTGATGGCAGCCTCTCACACCCCATGCGCGGCGCACCGTCAGGCGCGGTCGCTCAGGCTTGCTGTTAGAGCCCGCGGGAATCAAATGCCGTGAAGTATCGATATGTAAGTTCGTGCTTGAGGATGCTTTATGCTCTTATATCTCCTCCACGCCTCGGCCGATTCCGCTGTAAGCTAGCGGAGCAGTTGCGGCGAGCAGAAACAAATATTGCTAGTCACGCCAAGTGGCTGTATATCATCAGGTAAAAGCCAGGTGCAATGTATTCGTTACTGACTGCAGGCGATTGCGTCACGTAGCTAGCCAAAGAAGTACCTGTATGTGTGGCATTAGAGTAATTTATTTTACGTTTTTCTTTTGGCAGTTTTCTATACAAACTGTCGGCTTTTCACTTGTGATATCGGTTATTTATGCAGTATTCTGTTTGGGGGGTCCTGATTCATATTGTTATATAATATACATATATATTTATATATTACGAACTATGTTATTCGATAGCTTACGTGTCAGTGAATTTATATTCACCATACCTCGGTATTGAACAGAGTGAACTTCTATGATGGGTCACGCAAATCCAGACAACTAACAGCAAAACGCTTTCCACTGGCACTGCTCGGATAGAGCAGATATGAGGATTAAATGAAGGCCACATAGCTCATATCGCATGTCATATTCTTCATGCTCGTGCCACAACGCAAATACCATATAATAACAATATAATACCATATAATAACAAAATTAACGAAAGCAATTCATCCGTAGTAGCAGCTTTGCTGGCCACAAACAACTCGAGTAATTGTGTGTATTGTGATGTAGTTACCCCTGTGTCTAGTCACATTATAATCAAATATAAAGTATAATGTAAATGCTGTTTTGAAGTCTCAGTAAACCAAAGTTGTGCACATCTTACTGTGTCCTTGTATTGCCTGCATATGCTTCTGATAAGACAACAACAGCGACAATAACACCAGCAGCAGCAGCAGCAGCGACGACGCCACCGATTAAAACGAAAGTTGAAACAGTGCACAGAGCGAGTAAGTTGTCTTTTGCCATAACTAGAACCCATAGAAGAATTATATAGAAATTATACGATCACTCTAAGAGAATAGCTACAGTTATATTTTCCTTTTATTGAACCATCAAATCCACACAAAAGAAATATACACACATGCATATCGAGGTCGGGTTAAAACATCTCTGCCTGTGTTTTTACAAATTACAGAAATTTCTCTGAAAATTTCACTATGTGTTAGTAACGACCTAAAGTTTAGTTGCCGTTTCTTTTGTTAACAACCTCACTTCTTGCTGTAAAACGTAAATTCACCGCTGAAAATACAAGAACATTAAGACATTTAATAAAATGCGTGCGATTTTTGCGATTTTTACGATCACACTTACAATTAATCAAGGATGTTCTGAATAAAATGTAGCTGGAAACTTCATGCATAGCAGGATAATTACGTTATGCGCGTGTGCCATGACCATGACCTATTCGTCATATCCAATTGACTGGTTTAATAAGCTTATCACATGGAATTGCCTTTCTTCCATCCCACCCTGCTGTATTGTGGAGGACGAGATGACAACTAGTTCACATACGTATTGGCTTATCATCCCAATTCTCGCCATTATTCCAAAGTTTGCCCTCCCACCATCTAGAACGACGTGGTATAATGCATGCTTGTTTTGTTTCCTATTTAAAATAACGAGTCATGCTCATAGGCAGGAATCTGACATTAGCTGGAGAATAATTCAGCACGTTACAACTGATAAGTGATTACCTATACGACATCTTGGCACGATACATCACAAAAATGTACAATTAACAAGTTCACGAGGGCATTACTTGGCAGGACACTTTTCTGTTTGAACGGTGACTGAAAGTAGAACTCTACTAACAAGAACTGCGCAACACATTCACAACCCGAACCATTATTCCAATTAAAATGGTTTACATAAACTGGCTAACAGAATAACTTCTACTTTTTCTTCTGCACGCTTTTCAATTATATTATACATAACACAGATATATTAAAAGAATTAATAAGCAATCAATTTATGTCAGTAACCATTCACATTCAACTTATTCCATGTAAGTTACAAAGAAGGTCTAAAATAAATTATTTTAAACAAGTGCAAGCAGCACAGCTTCTTATGTGTACACAAAATGTGTAAACATATAAACATATGTATATGTATATACATTATTTACATCGTAACAGAAATAAAATTTAGTCGCCAGGTCTCAATAGTCTTCTGGGAAATATGTCTCAATTTATTACCGTTCACCATATTTCTTATTTAATATAAGACCTACCACGACCACACAAAAGTTGCTAATCAGTAACATTAGTCTTGCTATTGAAGACGGAATCGTATTTCTAAGTGATGCAGAGACCACAGGCATTCCGACACAATCTCACATGTGAAGGAGTCTGTGATCAGCTATTAGTTCCACACTTAAACACTTAAACTGGCAAAATGTTTGTGAAATAAAGTAATATATATATATATATATATATATATATATATATATATATATATATATATAGTTTTTCATATATAGTATCTTTGTAGGTAATTTTAAATTATACAAATTTAACACTTCTCGAAAATAAAAAATATAATAAATAATCACACCTCATTTCGTTGGAACTTCATGTGCACACGTCTAAATGATCAGCTTGCAACAGTTCACGTGTCCTGATCGATAAGCACAAGCACGAGATACAGGTCCTTCGTAGCTATCAGTATCTGCTGCTGCAGGGTCAGGCTGAAGGTCGTATGCTACAGTGTCTCATATGGCTCTGATACATCTCCTGATAGGAACCGCTCTAAGTCAGCATCTTCATTTGTCTCATCCTTCGCCTTCGACTTCTTCTTCTTTGCTGTTTCTTTTTTGCCAACAGCCTCCACCTCCTTAACCTTGCTTTTGCTTTTGTGTTTATTCTTCTTCTTATGCAATTTCTGTCCATCCTATAAAAACACAGCTATATGTATATGAATGAAGAAAACGATTGCAGTCTTGTAATGTTGTTTTATTTCTACTGCAACTTCCATGTACCTGTTATTTAAATGCTCAGACGGTGCTAGGATTACACGTTTGCTATACACGCACATAACAGTGCTGTTCATATAGTCTAATATCCATCTATGCTGAAGTACTAACTCTGTAACCGTGTAATATTGTAGCTCTTTTCAACTGAGTGACGAGTGGTGTGTGAACACATGTTTTTTCCGCATGATGTCAGCAGGAGTCTATCAATAGGAGTAAGACAGACTAAAACCGGCAAAATTCAACATTTAGTAGCCTTAGTCTACCTATGATTTATTGTATAACACCAAGTCGTTTTTAATTTTCCGAAATCCCTGGCGAACCTCGCTAGTTGTTCGCATTGCTCTGCGGTAGAGGGCGATTCAATAGCGTTGCCCTTTGTTTCAGCTGAGTTACCGCCACTGTTGTTTACAATGTGGTATAAATTGCTAAAACCACATTGTATGTTTGAACTGATATCTCCCGATTTGTCATTTTTGTGAGACCAACGATTAGACACGGAATTAGTTTAATGATTAAGGTAACACTTGAACTCAAGTTTATCGAGTTAAACACAATAAATCATAGGCAGACTAAGGCTACTAAATGTTGAATTTTGCCGGTTTTAGTTTTTCTTACTCCTATTGATAGACTCCTGATATCAGGCCAAGACAAAGTATGTAACTGCTACTCAGCAAATGAATTTCCAGCATCTATCAGTAATAGTAAAGAGCAAAGGCTGCAATTGCATTTGCTGGTACAGACTCTTACCTCCTTTGATTTGGTCTTGTGTTTGTGTTTTCTCCTCTTCTCAGTAGTAGCATCCACATCAGATGCGTTCTCCTCATTCTCATTTGATCCATGCTGGTTCTCACTCACAGATGATGTCTTACTGCTGGTGACTAGAAGCAAACGAGCAGAAATGCAATTATCACTGTGTTGAAACATGTCATGCAGATATTACCCACACGTTTACCATGGTATTACTGTATACTGGTATTACTGGTACAGATATTACCAACAGCCTAGTAAATGAAAAACAAAATATGGAACACATTACCTATATCAAAAAAATCATTAAACAAAAATTGGGATGATATAAAAATGAAAGAGGAGATGCTCACTGGGAGTGGATGTAGATCTTTTCTCAAGGTAACTCAGATCTTCAAACTCCATCCCTTTGTAGGCAACAGCACTACTTGCGTTTGTGCTACTTGGAGGTTCTGGCACTGCGCTAGCACCAAGAAAATCCTGCAATGCATCAAGTGCAGTAGCATCCCCGACGACAGCTTCTTTCTGCTGAGTTTTCCCTCCATCTTCTTCATCAGTTGTGAGAGTGATGCTGCTCTTCTGAATAGACAGATAAATACAAAATCAGTTGCTAATCACTGATATTACCCCAACAAGAAATACTTGTTCGAGCTACCACAATTTCATAAATTCACTGGAACTACTCTTTCACGATTTTATACAAACAGATAATGCAAAATGCAATTTTGGTATGTATTTGAGAGCCAAATTACATTAGCTACACCCATGTTAACAGGCTCTTAATATTAATCTAACTGCAAGATTAAATGCTCAGATGAATCAGCAAGAACACTAGCCTTTGCCAAAGTAAGATCTTCATTAGAAATGTCTTCTGTGCAGGCAGTTACAATGGGGCGACTTCCCATGTCCTCACTATCGCTGGAGACAGCCTGTAGATAAATAATTCCATTATATCAAAATACTTCGCATTAATTGCATTCACTCTTTAACAAGATTAGCAATTTTATAATGATACTGTTATATTATATATAAATATTATGTAATGATAATACCTAGAAATAATATTGCAGTATGACAGTAAATAATAATATAATAACTATATAATAATATTAATATATCTAATGATAAAGATTAACACATAATTAAGTGAGATTAAAGAGGAAAGGATTAGCAGGGTAGCATCAGCTGTAACAGATAACCAAAAGAGATGATCAAAACAGTGGAGAACCGCAACACTAATAATGAAGTAAACAGAGGTAAACTTTTTTAAAAGTGAATGAGTGGACGTTCTTACCGGCGCTGCGGGGACCTCATCGTCGTCACTCGATAGTTCTATAGCCTGAGTTGATGTGGAAAAAGTTGGCAATGACGTGACAATACTGTCCTCAGGGTCAAAGTCATCTTGGTAGCCAGCTACCATTGGATTGGCTGTCGTACCACCATCACTGAAACACGTAAAACAATATTGCAATCACAAAAAGCAACAAGAATTTCAGAATTTCACGACAGATGCACTCTATTAGCAACTGTCACTTGCATTACCTGTCACTATCCTCGTAGTTATCCTTGTCTACATGGACAGGTTTTGTATCAGCCAAAAAAGCTGCATCCAAGGCTTCCTCAGGAACAAAATCGTCTATGCTAGTGAATGTTGGTGACGTTATGCTGCTACTAGCAGTGCCTACAAAATGTAAAATAAGTAATAGGTTAACAATAACTTTCACTTTATCTTCGAACCTATTTAAAAGTATGTCCCCGCAGAAATGTACAACTCTCAAATACTAACAAGTGCCGCAGAGCGACAGCGCTCACCTGACGGCAGGTGTTCTGATGCTAAACTCACTGGCAAACAAATGAAGAGCACCCTCCCATCACCGCGTTCGCGCTCAGAGCATATATCTAGGATACTACTAATACAGATCTAAAATCTATGATAGCTAGGCTTTGCTATACCGGTAGTACAGTAATAAAGATACAGCTGTGTAACTTTAATGACTTCGCTATATTAACATTTTATCATGGATATGCGTCGAGAGTGAGCGTAGTGGTGGTGGTGGGGGGAGAGTGGGGGCAGGGGGCAGGTGGAAGGGGCTCTAATAGCAAAAGCAGTTGCCGCGAGATGGCGCGTGCAAGTGTCATCAATAATCAAAGATGGCATCACCCTCGTGCGTGATAACCTCACTCCATTGAGTTGCTGAAATCCCAGTATATTCAGGCAGGCGAGAATTTCGCTCAGCTGTGAGTTAATACATCTGCATTGCAGGTTGCCAGGCAATAATTATGATTAGAATAGTGCCAGTTTACCCCCATGCATGCGTAATGGGCTGCCCCCATGTTTTTGCCTACACACACGAGCATTCAGGGTTCATTACAGTCTGCTATTACAGGGTGCTACTCAGGTTGCTAATACAGACTGCTTTAGAAAATAATATGATTTAAGGAGCGTAAACCTTGTTCAACAAACATTTGCCTTTGCAATTGAACTGTGCAACTGTAGCCTCACATCCACAATGGCAAAAGCAGTTCAGTCCTTTGTTAACAGTCAACAAATCCATGTTTAACCCTCCTCTTGAGGGTCAAAAGGTTATCCGACACTTACTATTCGCATGTCAGCAGAAAGTACATTTCATGGTCCTTTCAATGAAGCCATAAAAATGCTAGGTCACTGCTGAA
The DNA here is from genome assembly GCF_000485595.1 of Priapulus caudatus. Lineage (NCBI taxonomy): Eukaryota > Metazoa > Priapulida > Priapulimorpha > Priapulimorphida > Priapulidae > Priapulus > Priapulus caudatus. Next base: position 128,556 of record NW_014578261.1, read on the forward strand.
ACAAAAAAGTTTTTCAATCGCTACGTCAGACCATGTCCTCAGAAAATGTCTAAAATCTTCCCTGTGCCCCATTGACCTTTGACCTGTGACCTCCAATTTCAGCAAAGTGATGGCTTTTCCTACCATGATGCAATACACCGACTATCACGAGCCTAGGTCGAGCCGTTTAGATTTGTGCCGCAATTCTGCATTTCCTCCCTATACCTTAAGTTAAGGAGGGAATGTTCCCCCTTCTTTTACACCTCTTGACCTTTGACCTTTGGCCCCCAGCTTCGATATCCCAACTCGTTTTGACGATTCCCCCCAACGTCCCGAATATCGTGACCGTACGTCGAGCGGTTAAGATTTGTGCCCAACTGTTGACGGACGCACGGACGGACGCTCGCACAGACGATCATGCGATTCTACAAGCTGCATCTGACTATGTCAGATGAGCTAAAAACTACGCTATTTCAAAAATATCTATCTACTGAAACCGAAATAACAAAACATGATATATATTTATATATATATTCATACATAAAGGTTATTTTACATTATATATCTAAATTGTAATAATAAGAATTTAGACTTCTCACTGCTTTGCGCTGTCTCCTGCGGCTCCTCTGCTTTCTGCTGTTTGCTACTGCCACCAAAGAACTTGGAAATGAAGCCACCGCTAGACTTCTCTGCTGGCTTGGACATTGCCTTCACAGCAGGTGGAACCAGCACAGGCTGGTTAGCTGTCGATGCCGCTGCTGTGATGAGTGTGGTTGCGGGTGCCGTTGTTAGAGTGACCGAGGGCCGAACGACAGCTTGAGAAGGCTGGGTGGAAGACGGTGTCTTCTCATCGGAAGGTACCTCATCGGGCTTTGAAGACAAAGACTGCGCTGGCGATGTGGACGTTGAAGAAACACCTACTTGGCCAAAAATACAAAATACACATCATGCCTAATGGTCTGCACAGTGCCTTGAGGCAGATGTGCTAGAATTCATTTAAGTTTAACGTTAGTTATCCCTCGTAGGTGCTTAGATGGCACATAAGGCAGTGACAAGAGATCTCCAATGTCGTCGGTCCGCTGCTACTGGCCTCAGCGTGTCCCATGACAGGTCACACATCTGCATCTCCCTCTCGATGGTCCAAGTTTAACATAGTACCAATAAATTAACATGCAATTGTGCCATTATTTTGCTGCAGTAGCACATGTTACTATTATGGCAATAAGCACTTTTATAATCACCAGAAGAGGCACCAATCACTAATCCATTTGGATGATCCACAGCTTCATGACCTAACTTGTCAGCATTCTCTCTTCGCTTGGCAGTCATGCTTGCCAAGAATCTTCAAAAATATACATAGTCACACCATTATTAAACATTACGGTTTCACTAACAATCACCAAAGACATTCAAGAATAATGAAACATGATACAGAATTAGTATTTAACATCTTGTTTACAAGTTTTGTACCGTTTTATAATGTGGCAATAAACAATAAAGCTTCAAGAACAGAATGAATTGCTTACCATTCAAACATGTCAATTTTTCATTGAAATAGTCACAATTATTCTTTAATATCCATTTGCTAATCGTTTAAATTTACTGTCGGCAGCTTCAATATAACTCACAAGTCATAGTCTTGCTCCTCGCTCTCCAGGTGAATGTCCAGTTCTGACAACGTCGACTTCATGTCTCTCTCATTAACCTCAAGCTGCTGTAGTAGGGTTTGCCGCTGTAACACGCAAACCACACACGCCTACATCATTCCCAACTCTATATTACAACATTCCACTAGACAACACAGTGGCATTCAGATTAGTTGCAGAACAACATCATTGGGCATCAAAAGCTGTATTTATAGTAAACGATACTCAATAGAATGATCTACTACTTTTTGCACTAATTCATTTGATCATTTTTTACGACATACAGAGAAAATATTCACTTTTTGCATATTTACTCACTGATATCTTGGTTTATATACAAATTAGGCATGACATATTAGTAAAGCAGGGTGCATGAATCCAGTGTTACAATAAATAGCATCTTTTTTAATAATGAAATTAACAGTGGGACATTGCACATGATAAAATGCCTATTAATGGCAAGTTAAGGATTCATACTGTGAAACAAAGTGAAGTAGGTTTACCTGCAGATTTAGAAAGGGTATGTTGAAAAACCTGTGTAGAAATTTAAGTCCATAGCTGTTTCTCATGGAAGCTTCTGCATACCTGACTTCTGCCGATCCTGGTGGTCTAAACACACGGCAAGAAAATCGTACGGTAATAAAGTACATAAAACTCCAATACCGGCACATTACAGATTGTATTGCGCATCTTAGTTGTAATATTAATACATTGCATATTGTACGCACCTTCCTAAATTTTCAATGGCGTAAGACACCGAATCAGGTTCTATCACTCGGTGATGACCCATGTCCCTATGATTTGCCAAAACCAGGACTGGAATATGATTTGGTACTTTTGGCAATTCTCTCTGTATGTAATCAAAGGTCCTATCAAAGAAAATGATTAAAAAATGTTGAATTAATCAAAATGATATGTTTAAAGGTTACACAACAGCAAAATATTATCTGAATGATATTATATGAAAGATCTCTAAAATTCACAAATATCTCTATTCATTTAATTGAACTATAGAAGGTGAAGAAAAGACCCAATTCTGTCTCAGTCACTTGGTTAATTCATCATGTCCAATTATTCAATTTACCTGATAATGTGACTTGCAACATGTGTACACATGAGCATTAGAAATTAACTATTTTCCAGGCAGCAAATACTTACTTCCAGAGATAAAAAACACACAGCAAACTCACTCACCCACGCACAGCAACCCAAAGCACACACAATCAGTTTCACTCCCTTTCACCCCAACGATATAGTGCTATTGCTTGTCCATGAGGAAGGTTATTTGGACTTCTAGCCCTGTTTCCCCTGATTCATTCATTCTAATTACAGTCACCTATGCTTAACCCAAGTTGCACATCGAATGAAGTATGGACGATAATGTAGGGTCAAGAGGATTTAAGGTCAGAGGTCAGAAAACAACCCTGCACACCTGGCCATCATTTTAACAGAAATTACGAGTAACTTTAGTGTATTTACTTCGGTTCACTAGGAATTTCTTGCCGCCCTTACTTTCGAACCCCGCACATAAGTGCGTATCTTACCACAGCTTTGTGATGTCCATCATCATGATAACTCCATTGGTTCCTTTATAAACGTCTAGGAATTCAGCGTCCAGCACTGGCTCTTCTGTAGCCTGAACATAACAGAGGGGCAGAATTCTGAATGCTTACACAAGAACATCAGCATGTAACTTAATGCTAACCATCAACATAGTAATTAGCCTATCGAGCAAATGTTACTTACTGAATACATTTACTACATGTCACAATAAATATAAATAAATGAAACAAAATCAGTTACAACATACTTGTGTTTGTGTGGTATTATCCAGTTTGAGAGCATCATTGACTGTTCGTTTCTTGCCTTTATCCACTACATCCCACACTTCCACCTTTACTATGTCATCCGTTGCCTTGTAGTTCCATTGAATACTAGCCACCTACAGTCAGATTACAGCGATCCATTAGTGCCCCTATACAAAATATCCACCTTTCCATGGAGGCAACAAAAAACTGTGTGGGCTGAAAAAATGTCATATTATAAACACTACAATATAGAGTAGCCTTCAGCGCAATACAGCCAGCCACCGGTAATTTTATATTCTGCGAGCAGACTCCAACTGCACACGGCGGCCATTTTTACTCAAGCCTTCCAATTTCTGCCTTGGGCTATCAACACTTAGTGTGCACTAGTCTGATGAAGTATTAACTTGTGAGACACAGGTGGTATACTATGTGTAACCTGAGAGAGGTCTATTACTCTGCGTTGAAACTTATACCTGAATTTCCTGAGTTGGGATGTATTCTTCTTTAAATTTCTCTCCTTGGAGTCGATAGAATAAGCATGACTTGCCTACGTTTCTGTCCCCTTTGATTATAACTTTCACTGAAGATGCAAGGTATGATCACATATTACAGGTGCTATTTGACTAGCATGTAACTAATTTTCAAATACAGGTTTCTGCAATCACCCACAGTTTACGCATACATTAACCTCACCTTTCCGTTACCCAGTGTTTGTTAGTATTTATATTAACATCACAATATTATTTTATATTGCTCTAACAGTAGCTAGCATTAACTGAAAGAAATGCTACACTATTTTGTAAATTTTTGAAGATGGTATAGATGTTTTTATTTCTGACTGTCTCTGAATGCTCAGTTAAATAAGTCATTAGATAAGTAGCTAAATGTCAATACAGAACTGACTGAATATAGCTTGCACCACTCGGGTAAACAATGTAAATGTGTGTTGTGCCGGTGTCACGGTCTGAGATTACCCCCAGTCTGAAATTACCCCTAGCACCTCGTGTGCATGCGTGACGCATGCGCAGTAGCGCTGGATAATGAGACCTCCTTCTACTCCTTTCCTTCATTCCCACCAGTTCTCCCCCTCCCTCCTTCTTCCACATGCTTCTTTACCCTCCTTCCTTCTCACCACCTTCTCCCCTTCTCCCCCTCCTCTGCCTTTCCTCCATCAGCTTCTCCCCTTGCCCCTCCCTCTCTCACCAGCCTCCCTTCTTCCCCTCCTTCTCCCTTTCCTCCTGTCTCCACAGCTTCTGCCCGCTGCGCTCCGTTCCCACACCGCGCAACTTCTACCCCCTCCTCCACCACCTTTTCTCCACTTTCTGCCCCCCTCCTCCTTCTCCACACCTCTCTTTCTCCCCTCCTCCTTCTCCAACCACCTCTCTTCTCCCCTCCTCCTTCTCACAGCACGATTTTCCCCCTCTCTCCTTCTCCCTTCTCCCCTCCTCCTCTCCACAG
>NW_014578261.1:136258-143268 GCF_000485595.1 Priapulus caudatus
CTTCTCCCTTCCTCCTCCACCACCTTCTTCCTTCTCCCCTTCCTCCTTCTCAACCACCTTCTCCCCTTCCTCCTTCTCCACCAGCTTCTCCCTTCTCCCCTTCCTCATTCCTAGCCATATTGAGTCGGTCATACGGCCGCCGTGCATATAGCCATATTGAATCTTATCCACACGGCCGCCGTGCGTATAGCCATATTGAATCTGGCCCACACGGCCGCCGTGCGTACATAGTCACTTCCGTGTTGGAGAGAGCAATAATAAACTGCTTCTGTCCGTATTTTTGACAAATGGCTAATACAACTTTGCTAAAACAAATGGCGTTAAGACGCTGACTGCTGTGACGGTGGCAGTCTCAGTTAACCAATGCTAATTTTTGCTACTGCGCTTTACACCCAGCACCTCGTGCGCATGCGTGGCGCATGCGCAGTAGCGCTAGGGTAATTTCAGACTGGGGGTAATCTCAGACCGTGGCGTGACACCGGACAAAAATACTATAGGGTTTTAAAACCATGTGCCTTTACCTAAAATGTTAAATGGTTTTAAGAAGCCTAGTGAAAAGGTCTATCGTAGCCATGTTAAGTATATATTACACATACTGTTGTACTGCACGCCTTTGGCAAAGCGCCGCTGTAACTGCTGGCCCATGGTCTGCATGCCGGATGGTGGACCTGGACCAAGCTTGACCTGCTGTTGTCCATCACTGCTAACTAGCTTTCGCAACGCACTCAACATCTTCAAATTTAACGGTCTATCAGATTAAGTTTCATCAAACCTACAGGAAATTAAAAAAGATAGTGTTACAGGGGTAGAAATTAACTTTTGAACACGGGAGTCCGCAGCAAAATGAGGGAGTCCGCAGTCTGGGTTTCAAAATTAAAGATATTAACAATAACGCATACATGTGGTTATTTTTAAGATTCATGCGGTTGCACGTCTGCCAAATTTTCTTTGGACATTAGCTGAAAAAATATGGTAATTCCGCGAGGCTAGTTAGTATGGCAGAAATTTTCAGGGAGTCACACGAACTCCTGCATATGTCAAATCAGGAACTATTTAACTCCGGACTCCCGTTAATTTCGCACCCTGGTGTTACAACATCGTACACACAGCGCTGTAGAAAGTATAAACTGCAAAATGTGACAGATTATATACTTTATGGATTTCGTTAAAATAAAATTCTACCAAGATAAGGAAAGACATACAATGCCTCATCAGTGTGGGACCCCACACAAAGAGAAATATAAATATAAGCTAGAAATTATACAAAACAGATTTGCAAGATTTGTTACAAACGATCGATATAGCAGTCTGTCAGCTCTTAAGGACCAACTCGGGTGGCAACAACTTATGTATCGTAGACGCTTTAACTCGAGTGTAGTAATGTATAAGGTTGTAAACCACCTCATAGCAATAACGGCGAATAGATATCTGATCCCGGGGATGTCAGGTACCAGATCAAAAAATCCCCACAAATTTCGGCACCTGCACTGCAACAACAACGCATTCAAATTCTCTTTTTTTCCCCGGCCGATTCCAATCTGGACCAACCTAGCCGTGGGTGTTGTGGAAGCAACAGACGTTGACATTTTTAAGTAAAAGCTTCACTCCCACATGCACGCAAACCCACTTTAAGAGAACACCAGTTGCATTGCACTCACATCATCATTATGCACCTGTTTGTTTATTGGGTTTATCCCTGAAGGCACTTACTACCTTGTCATTATATCCAGTGTAGTGGACACCGACAAGTACGAGAACATAACATAACCTAACATGCCCAAGGAGTGATTGGGCTTTTTCACAAATGTAATCAATCTAGGTGTTACAGAAAAGGTTGCTGCTAATGGTAATACCTACATTTGTACATTGGATTACAAGATAGGTACTGAAAATAAAGTGAGTATGTAAAGGGTAAAGGGTGATTAAGACCGGGTAATGTGTAGTTTTGCATTAGTCTGGATTCAAGGATAAACATCAAGTTAACGCCAATTTTTCAACACAAGTAAGGATACTGTCCAGACTCCAGAGCTACTTAGCCATTCTCAGTACATATGGTACGTACAGTAAAGTATCCCATCATTCGCAAAAAGGCATGCAGATAGAAGTAGATCTTTGATCGTAGATCATTGATCGTAGATCATTGATCCTTGTTGAGATTCCGAGTTCGATCACAAGGGACATTTATTAACAAAGTAACACTGGTGAAACAGCGTCGGAAGCTATTTGGTGATGAGATGTCACATAAGTCAGTCACTGTGTACAAAGAAACAGATTATATTAAAGAGATGTCAGAGATATCGGTCGAAAATTAGACGGGGCAGAAGAGCCACCACCTTTTATTCTGGGTCATGAAAACCTGTTGTCAGGACTTTTTGGATAGGGGATTATTATGTTGTTACTGTTACTGTTACTGTTAGCACAGAGCGAGCGGAGACTGCTGTCTCAGTGTCTGACAGCTGAATTGATATTTTTCTTTCGTTTTAGTGTGGGGGAAAAGTGAAAGAGAAAAACGCCGTATACCTCTAATCTCACATACAGTAAGTAACTACAACATATTACAACAGTTACTACTTAAATACATTATTATTATACAGGCCTACACAGGCTGTGTCAGTGTGTGACTGAGTGACAGAGTGAGTCGGTGGTACAGTCAGTGTCAGCTGGGCAAAGCTGAAGAGTGAAGGCAAATCTTTGCATTCAATTTGTTTTCGGCAAATTTTAACAAGTGTCTGGTGAAACAATTACAACATATCTATGTAAAAGTTTAAATTATATGGTTAAATAAACTATGCAATATTTGTTCAGTAAATGTAACTATTACTAACTTGTTATGAAGCAAAATTCCTTAGTACTTCAACCTCTGCTTCTACAACACATTGTGTCATATGTAGCGGATGAATAGATGCAAATAAAATAGTGCCGACGTGTATACACGTCTCTAATAAATGTTTGGTGTATTGTTAAAGCAGATTTTTTCATTTAAGACAAGTGCTTTATATTTCAAGATATATCAGCATGTATTTTTGCATAGTCTTTTAGTTACATTTACATCAGAAAAAAATCATTATCATCAAAGATACTACTAGTACTACTACTAGTAACAGAGTTAGTCATCTAATATATATTTGAGTTCGTATGTATGTATGTATGTAGTACTACCGTCTCTACCCTGTAACCCAGAGTCCAGTCAAAATGTTCGCCTGAGCCATAATCAAGCGGGGAGGGACGGGGAAGCGCTTGCATATAGGGTATCGCTACTAAAGATGGCTGCCCCCTTGCGTAAAATGAGATTCCTGCAGAATTTTGTATTGAACCAATATACTAAGGGATATGTAAACACATATGTGAAAAAACACCGATGTAACTTCTGCAATAGCATTCCCGCTTACACTAGTCATGTATATAATGTACAAGGTATTTATATTTAGTATTAAGATTGATTACAGTAATTGAAGTAGAAGTCAGATTGAAGTAGAAGACAGAACGATAGAAATTGTTCTCCGACAATTTGATACATACTGTCAACCAAAGAAAAACGAGACTATACAGCGTTTACAAGGTGTCGAAACACTTGAGAAATTTATCACCGATGTGAAGACGCTATCTCAAACGTGCAACTTTGGGCATCTAGATTCTAGCCGACTCCTTACTCTTAGTCTTAGTGCGAGATAAACTTGTATGCGGTGTAAAAGACCAGCATCTGAGAGAAAGGCTGTGATTTCGCGTGACACAGCTTGGTTACAAACAGATTACTCGGTTACAGTTTTTATAACAAGTGAACACTGTTCACGTCCCAAATGTCTGCCTTCTGTGTCCCTCACTAAAATTGCAAACTGTTCGCTGGCAGCTATGGATTCGTGCGGTATTTCCTTGCCTTTACTCGCACTTCACCCTCATGTAGTTCGACACAGTTTTCTATGTTATTGTTTATTTTAATACCTAGGTATGTGTATTCGTTAACGGTTTCTAGACTTAGCTTCCCTAGTTTGAAATTTACATCCTTATATTCCGCCTTATTTTTAGCTCATCTGACATAGTCAGATGCAGTTTGTAGAATCGCATGAGCGTGCGTCCGTGCGTGCGTCTGTCAACAGTTGGGCACAAATCTTAACCGCTCGATGTACGGTCACGATATTCGGGACGTGACGGGGTAATCCGAAAACGAGTTGGGATGTCGAAGCTGGGGGTCAAAGGTCAAAGGTCAAGAGGTGTAAAAGAAGGGGGAACATTCACTCCTTAACTTAAGGTATAGGGAGGAAATGCAGAATTGCGGCACAAATCTAAACGGCTCGACCTAGGCTTGTGATAGTCGGTGTATAGCATCATGGTAGGAAAAGCCATCACTGTGCCGAAATTCGAGGTCACAGGTCAATGGGCACAGGGCAGATTTTAGACATTTTCTGAGGACATGGTCTGACGGAGCAATTGAAAAACTTTTTTGTTTCAGCGTTGACCTAGCATTTTTATGGCTTTATTGAAAGGACCATGAAATGTACCTTCTGCTGACATGCGAAGAGTAAGTGTCGGATAACCTTTTGACCCTCAAGAGGAGGGTTAAACATGGATTTGTTTACTGTCTGTTAGAAAGAATTTGACTGCCGGGTTTGCTACTAGAATCTATACATGCCTGGACGATCTGCAGCGGATATCCGCGCGAAGCGCTCAAACGCCACGTAGTGCTAAAGATATTGTCAATGAAATCTGGTAAAACAAACCCCACGAGGTGACACCCACAGACTGTTGATTATCTGCGTTTTTGCATAAATTGCATAAACCTATCCTAATTTGGCATAATTTTTTTTAAATATCAAAACCCTAGCCCTTATTCATTCACATACCAAAAATGAGCAAAATCCGTTGAACGCTGAACTGATTTAATGGCAATTCCGCATTTTTGGCCAAAAAATTGCCAGGCTCGAAAGACGTCAACTGGCGTGGCTCTCAAAATAGGACGTTCCATATGAGACAATAGCAGTAACAACATACGCCAATTTCAAAACATGCTGGGTAAAACATTTTCCTGATTATAACGTGACCGATAGCGAAATGTTGACGGACGGACGGACGACGGACGACGCAAAGACGGACGACGACGACCGACCCATGCATAGCTCAGCTGACGATGTCAGGTGAGCTAAAATATATACAAGTGTTGGAATAAACAGATCCAATGACAAATGATCAAATATGGTGTCTAGTAGTGATGATTACATACGATTTTATCTGAAGCTCCAGCAGATACCAAAAGCAGATCTTCTGGTTGGGCTTGAACTTTAGGCATCACGAATTCTGTATCCATCTAGATAAAGGCTTGCATAGGTGTCTGCCAGCTAAAGTTTTCTTTGATTCGGATTGGCAATAGACCCTTAAACAGAAACAAAGAATTTCATAATACATCAGTAAAAAATATTCCATGAACATATATATTACCAGGAGTAGATAATAGGGAGGATGTACATCAATAAACAAGGGAATTTCGTCATTCCTCACCTTAATATTACCTACGATTTACTACGGGCGTAACTCATCTCGCCAACTGAGCCTCAAAATCGAGAGACCACAGTACACTCGCCTATCATCGTGCAGAAATCGTTTCCTCGTAAGACACCGCCGTCAATCCCGAAATACAGCCTAAATCGTACGAGACACGATTCTCCCATTCTTGCCATCAAATCCAACGCACATTGCGCGCCTATAATCAGACAAAAGCATCAACACTGCCGCGCGCAGTCCGCGTGTTTGCTCTCTGCGAATGCGGAATGTGGCGTGTGGCCGTGGGGAGAATTGGACATCGACGCAACCACTCGATCAGCTAATCATGCGTTGCGTGCGTGCGTGAAGGCTTGCAACTATGTACAGAGGTGGTCCTGTGTAGCTGGTACGGCGTTCCAAAGTTACTCGCCGAGTTTGATGACCTAATCTCCCAGCGATCCACATTGCTCGGCTGAGTTAGCAAGCCCGGCGTTAGGTAGGCTGCCTTTTTTAAATTATAGGCGCGCAATGGCGTTGGACTGATGCCAAAGAAATGGAAGAATGCGTGTCGACGTTTTAGGCTGATCTCCTCGGATTGCGTGTCTTACGAGGAAACAATTTCGCAGCGATGAAGGTCGAATGACGTTCCGATGACGCTCAAGTTGCATAGTTTACTGCGTAGTAAATCGTAGGATTATAAGGCTAGTAAATGACGAAATTGCCGCTTTTTTTTTGTTTTTATTGAGCAACACTCCTCCATATCACTACTGCCTGATACTAACATTACACCAGAGCTGCAACCAATAGAGTGCCACCTACAACCGCTAGTATCACTCAAACAACATTATTTCTTAGTGAATAACTCTGCACCACGCATAATCACAAACATCACATGTAGAAAGTTGCTCTGAGATAAAGACAAAGCCTAATACGAATTTACCTGTTACACTAAATGCTCTTCCCCATTGTCTGTAATTTCTCTATCTCTGATTTGAAATATAGCCTGTAAAAAAGCCGTATAATAAAAGCATAGTCAATGAGAAATGATGAATTAAAGTAACATATTTTCCAAAAGCCTAATAATGTAAGCACTGTCATTTAATGCAAAACTGCATAACATATATCCCGATAGACATTACTGCACAGTCTATATTGATAACTTGTGCTTGGCGCCATCTATCTGCAACCTGGTGCCTGTTAATAACAGATGCATGACATTCGTTGAAATCCTCCGTAAACAGCAACTATCTGCAATTGAAACGCGCAAAATAGGCTGAGATGTGAATGCATTTTATAAACACACTATCTATGCAAATTCTTGTACCCCTAACTTAATGAATTAGATGGATATAGAGAATTGCAAATTAGTTGGGCAGAAAGAAATCTCCTTCTATAGCTATTTACACATATGCACATGATAACACAACGAACTCACTGTCATTCAAACCTTGTATCTGGCCTATTGTCTGTCCATATCGAGCCATTGCATTTCAATATACTGATTCGAGGAAAGCTAACCTATTTGCTGTGATACTTGC
>NW_014578261.1:143293-170896 GCF_000485595.1 Priapulus caudatus
GTTGAGTTGTTTATACACGCGCCTGGTGGATTGTGTGTGCTGATATTAGGAAACGTGCTTGTCTAGATATTGCACACATCATAGAAGTTCAAGCTTAGATTAAACTAATGTAATGTCTCTGTAGTGCGTAGTGTATTTGATGTATGTATTATGTATGGTATGTATGTAGTATGTAATGTACTGTATGTAGTATCTGTATTGCTCTGTACTGTACATCTGTGTATGTATCGTATGTCATGTTTGTATGGTATGTAGTGTATGTGATGTATGTATGTAATGTATGTATGCTTATGTATGTACTGGTATGTATGTATGTACAGTAATGTTATGTAATGATTATTGTATGATATGTATTATGTATGTCATGTATGTACTGTATGTAGTATGTACTTGGAATTGTATGTATGTACTGTAGCACTGTCATGTATGTATACGTATTATCGTAATTAGGTATGTCATGTCACCTGTATGTATGATGGTTACTGTATGTCATGTATGTCTTGTATGTACCTGTATGGTAGTATGTAATGTATGTATGTATATGTATGTATGTACCTGTATGTGTACTGTATGTCGTGCCCACACCGCATGTTGGGTGTTGCCCGGGGCTGTGTGTCACGCCCCGGTGCCGCGCCCACACCCCACCCCCCACCCCCCAACACCCACCACCCCCCCACAACCCCCCACCCCCAACACCACCCCCCCCACCCACCCCCACCCCCCACACCACACCCACCCACTCCCCCCCCCACACCCCCACCCCCCCCCCACACCCCCCCACCCCCCCCCCCCCCCCACACCCCCGGATGTGTGTGTGACCCCCTCCCCAACACCCCCCACCCACCCAACCCCCCCCCCCCCCCCACACCCCCCCCCACCCCCACCCCCCCAACCCACCCACACAAACCCCCCACCTCGCCTCACACACCCTGCCCCCCTCCCCCACTGGTCGCTCGCCCCCCTCCATCACCACCCACCCACCACACACCCAACACCCAACCCCCACCTCCCACCCAACACCCCCCACCCCAACCCACCTCCCCCCCCCCTCCCACACCCGACCCCCCAACACCCCACCCACCACACAACCCCCCCACACCCCCCCACACCCAACCCCACCCCCAACCCCAGGCACACACAACAGCACCTAAGAGAGTACCACGAACAACTTAAGAAGAAGGAAATTTACGCATTTGATAGCACCTGGAATCAGGTGCCAAATGTCACAAAGACATACAGACTCCGGCAACAGCATTCCAAGATATCACATGACAAGATAACGTTTTCCCCTAACATTTCATTTAACCCCACCATTTACTCTTCCTGCTATCGTCGACTTCCAGAAACCGTGTGCCCACCAACCACGACACCCACTAAAGCAAAAGAAAAACCCCCTAACCCAACAAACCCCCTCCCGACCGCTCTCCCCCGCCCCAAACCGCCGTCTTCCCACCCCCCCCGACCCCCACCCACGTCGGCCCTGTGTTTGCAAAAATTGGACTTTGATGGACAGCTTCATGCTTTCTCAGAATTGATACTTCTAATTGATTACTCTGAACCTTATCAGAATTGCACGATAATTCTGCCTACTATATATCGGCCAGTCTGTCAACATGCCATGCAGTTTATCTATATCATACACAGCAACTGGACGCCAGCCTTACTAGTCCTCATATCATGCGTTCTTTGGTAAACTTTTTCTGTCAAGAATACCGGACCTGACACACACTTGAGTCGCTATCTCCCCCAATACTCAAAGCGACATACTCCCACGAGCAGTTCTTCTTGAAGGAGTGTGGATGTCTCTACATCCCACCACCCTACAACTCCTGAAGCACAGGCAATTAAACAAGTGTCATTTCGTTCCTTGAGCAATTACAATAATATAACAACTTCCCCCCACCAGCCCCCACGCCCGGTACCATCAATATAAACAAGAAGTATTGTCATCAGTTAATTCATATGAATTACACTCGATATAATACAATACGCGGCGCTTCCTATGCCCAATCACCTTAACCATGCCTGGCTTGCACAGGACATTCCTCCCTCATCTTAACTATACCATTTCAGCCCCTTGACACACCCTGCCAGAATCTCAGCACACGCTGCCTGCCCATCTGCTGTTCCTTCCTGAGCACACTCCTATCAAGTAGCCGATCCATCTGCCGATCCTCTAACGGCTTCTCCATATTCGACCCCTAAAACCAAGCATTACATGCATAACTATGCAACATGCACGCTCTAACACCACAAGAGCACCCAACCATAGTGACTGCACTAAATGCCACTGCGCCAATATCATCTAACCAGAGAAAATTATACAATTCTCATATACATGATAGGTTTATCTTAAGCCAGAGTATACCTGAGAAGTGACATTCCCACCCGATAGTGCGACAACCAGAGCAGATTCCAGGCCTGACAAGGCCACACGATCTCTCCACAGTAAGCCTTTTGGAATTCCGCGACAGACACTCACCCTCATACGCTCTCCCTGTGCGAATTATTACTGAATACAACAGCCAAACAACAAATTATAGGTGATAATACTTCAACATATACCCAACCAGAAAATAGCTATTTTCAACACATTCTTTTCACATTCCAGCGCATCACTCAGGCAATCGTGAATGGCTCAGCACTTTTGACATTTAATAATGGCTGCTATCACAAGCAATTACCCTTCTTTGTGAAACTCAGTCATCAATTTTGTCAATAACATTCTCATTCCTTCACCTTGAATATCAATTTGCATTATCACACTCTCACACCAACTGTAGTAACTGACGCAAAAACAACCGCACAACATAGCACGCCGCACACACGGCACGCACGCCACGCACCGCAACCGCCACGCACGCACGCAACCGCACGCACATCACACCACCACATTCTCAGAATTATTACTACCACTGCTGATCAGTGACCAGTATGATCTACGATCCAATTTAGATCTACAACTCGCTTGCTGCTTCTGTTCTCTATCGATAAACTTAGGGGTATCGTGGAAAGATACCAAATACTACAATTCAGATAATACCTCGATCTGTGTTAATGAGAAGATAACCTGCCATAATTTACACAACATTATGTCATGTTCCCTCATTCCATCACCCTAATTATTCGTCTACCTTGCTCCTTTGTTCACCTTCAGCGTCTAGGCTTGACTGCACCCTGTACAATATTACGACTCCAGTGGTAAGTCGGAGAGCCTCTGCAAGCCGCAGACGCGGCAGGATAAAGCAGCATTACTTAAAGACCTGAAATATCCATAAAACCATAAATATCACACCAACGCTCCTACTTTCTAACTACATTGCCCAAGACTTACGAAAAATAGACATTTGCGTACCACAGTGTATATAACTTGTATTTATCCTTTCGCCTTGGATTGTACATGCGCTCGCTTAAACTGTTGAGACCTACCTTACTCCTTCCCGGCAATACAGACAAGTTCGCGTGTAAACACATGTGAAATCTCTGCAGGCGTGCACAAACCCCAAACCCAATTCGCCTAGACCCCGCTTCGCACC
Source organism: Priapulus caudatus (assembly GCF_000485595.1). Lineage (NCBI taxonomy): Eukaryota > Metazoa > Priapulida > Priapulimorpha > Priapulimorphida > Priapulidae > Priapulus > Priapulus caudatus. The sequence continues at coordinate 146,830 of NW_014578261.1, forward strand.
CCACACCGCACCAGTTATCACCGTGCATTCGCCACCACCAACATCGCGCCTGTTTCAACTGCACTGCAGTGAAATGCTGTCTATCTACTATGAAACCACTCTCTCACACGTACAATGAAGAAACAAGTAGATCGCTAAATCAACTTCAATATATTCTCTCAGGTGGAATTTGAATACTCTATCATATTACAAATAATAATACATACGTAACCACAGCAGTTCTTGCACTTGTCTTACAATAGAGTCGACGCCAGCAAAATCATGGCGCGGAAAGATGACAAGCACATGTAGCGGCCTGTGTTATGGCGTGCGGCTGCACAACTCTGCAGGACGCGGACGGTATCCGCTACCACGACCCCAAACAGCACGAGAGGAAAGGGAGAGACTAGTACTCGTACCCAAGGAGGAGATTTAACCGGAGGCGAGCAAAGCGACCGGAGTAGGAGAGGAGGAAAGAAATAGCAAATCAACGAAGAGGACCGAGCAACTAAACAAGCGAAAATATTCTGAATACAGGCGAAGCAATCGAGAGAAGTACCTCTCACAAGCAGCTGCGAAGGCTACAAGAAGGGTCACGGCGAATGGTTTGAACATAAGTCTGCTACTATAACAACGCGTACCTGAACTCTCCTACTCCAATCTCCCCCTCCAACAATGATCTTCACTTTTTCTCTAGCTCCCGACGTTATCTCCCACACTCCATATGCCCGTACTTAGAGCCGCTCACTGCAATTTCTTTCTTCTCCAACCATTAGCTCTCTCCACCTATTCGCGTCATATGAACACATCCTCTTTCGCTTCTTACCCCTCGCGCCAACTCGCTCCTCCTCCTCTATATTGGTATAACTCACGTCCAATCTCCGCTTCACTCTTGCAGCAGATTAGCAAGAGACAGTCTTGTATTTCTCTGATCACAGCAATCTTTATTTGCAATGCTTCAGATATCAACAAACACTGACGAGACGTTACGCCCCCGCCAGGATGGGTTCCCTACCTCACCTTCCACACCACACATACCAGCTTTCAAACTACACATTCTGGTTCAAGAACAAATCACTAAAAAGTCCATAATATTCAGTCGTATAATAGATTTTAGACTCTTGTATAAAATCAAAATGGCACAGTGTATTACAGACGAAAATGCTGAGAGAACATGAAAACAATTTTAAGAGTAAAGTACACCGCCAGCGCTCTCAAATTATTTGCAGACCCCATAGGCCACTTCTACAGCTTGCGCCGTTCTAGCTGCCGCACAAAGCTCTGCGCCCCGGCAAAGACCGTCGCTCACCGCACTCACGCTCGCTCTCTCACTCTCGCTCGCGCGCACTCGCTCTCCACAGCTGGGCCACGCCCGAAACGAAAAGACACGCTTCTCGCCGACCACTCCTTTCCGTCCCTCGACCCACGCTCTCCTCACGCCCTCCTCTACACCATATTACTCGCCTAATTTCAAACCACCCTCACACAAACCTTAAATCTGAAAGCCTTAATTCTACAAGTCCCGACAAGACTGCAGGTGAACTGCCCTGCAATATTTTGTAAACTGCGCGCGCGCATAGGCTTTCAACCTCCTAAGGATGAAGCGTGGCGCCATGTTTGCTCGCGGAGCAATATTCTTCGTACGACAACTGGTTGTACATCCTCATATATGAAACGAAGCAGCTTCATCAACAGTAGAAGTTACATCTCCATGCCCTAGTCACCTGTTCACTAAGCACTGACTTAATTTTTATGCTGTAGGCTATATGGACGCAGCGCCGGCACGGTCTAATCGATTTCCTAGGCAAGCGTCAAACATATTTGCCGGGCTGCCGTGGCATATAGCCACTCCTGCTAATTTTTACTGCTAGCGTTGCATCACTTCGTGATACAGGTGCTTTAAACTGGAGTTTGCACCCTTCCTCCCGCGGCTTCATTCCTCAAACACATTGTCCCTACGGACCAGTCTCTAATTGGCACTGCCGCCGCTCTCTACACACACATCTCTCTCTCTCTGTCTCTCTCTCGTCTCTCTTTCTTTATAGACATAGGTTTCTTTTGCTTATTGACAATTTCAATTTCAATTTGTATTTAAAATAACACGTGTTCAACGTTGTAATCTAAGAATGCGGAATTTTCCCCCATCATACAAATAAAAATAACAGTGCGCGGAGCGTACAGCGCGCTCATCTAACGTCATGACTGCGGTGACTCTGATGGTGAGTGAGTGCGCTGATTCCTAGTAAACCCTGGTTAGTCCAAATGTGTTCACATACAGCCGAAAACCAGTGGAATGCCACATGCGATGGTATCAGGAACCTTCTCAAAGAATGTTCGTTTGGATTCCTTCATGAATAGTGCACGAGATGGCGGACTTTAAGGTGGTCTTCAAGATTAAAAGATGGAAGCTCGTGAGACTCACGTACGTGAGTTAGCCAACCAACTTATTTGCAAGACAGAATATGTAGGACTCATCCGTTACCTACGCAAGCCTACAGGCTGCCATAAGAGAGCTGCCACCTGTAACCAATTGAATGCAGCAAAAAACTTACACACAGTACCACCACCACATGCACTGGTCAGTGGCCACTGGCAGTGCACTACGTGTACATGTAACATACTGACTAGTACAGAATGCCACTAGAAATTTATACGATTTAAGGAGCCGATAAACCTTCTTCAACCAAATTTAGCATGAGGGATTTTGAAATTTTCACTGTGACATTGATAGCCTCATACTATCCTCTTTAATGCAAAATTGGTATTTCCTCTCCACCCTGCCGATAAAACGTCTATATTAGAGTAAAGTTTTACAAAACATGTCGGAACGCAGCATAACCTATTTATTTCGAACGCCATGCTACAAAGCGGGTATAGCGCCATCTACTGTCACAAATTGTGATTCATTTTGGTTTATAAATTATTATTGCGATATACAGATGGCAACCGTGTGCTACCGCCTAGAAAATCTCATACGAAGTAAACACTTCCATGCAACCAATTAACCTTTGACAAAAGTTGTGTTATGGGCAAGGAAACACCATTGTCACGTGGTACATAGCAGCTACGTGGAATAAGCGTATCCTCTCAATCTTACACGTTAAACATTGGGAGCTCCGCTTTTAGGCAGTGCCTAAATCTGAATATTATAAAAACGTTATTTGTGGTGAGCTACAGTGTCATTGACACTTTCATTTACTTATGTGATTGATATTAATGAAGTATTTTTCTGTTTTGTGTTTGTTATAGTGTCCTTTTCTCGGAAAAGTCAGGTTAACATGTGCAGAGATTTTGAAAGCTAAAGGTGTTTTGGAAATAGAGGACAACGTGTTTAACTTTCTCTGGGTCACTGACTTTCCTATGTTTCTGCTCTCCGTGGAACAAGGTGGGTGTTTCACAGTCATAACCCAAGTTTTTAGAAAAATATAGAAATATGTAGTCAATGCTTCTATCGGTACATTTTCATATTTGTATATCATTACAGTCTATACTATTCCTAATGGCTTGTAAACGTTTAACTTTCTTTCTCTGCATCCATCCGTTAATTCGTCGCTCAGAAGTATTTTAAAAGTTCAGACAGGTTATACTGAGCTAAATCTATATTTGCTAGATGTGTTAATTAAAATATAACTTGTGTTGGTGTGCAATATGTGATGAAGAGGGCCAATTGGAGTCTGCTCATCATCCCTTTACATCCCCAAGAAAAGAAGATGAGCACTTGGTTTTTACCAATCCCACAAAGGTAATCATTCGATTTTATTGTATTAATATATGCATCTTTTTCTAATATCTTTTTCTAAACAAAACAGAGGTCCAATCTTTGCTTGTTCGATAAAAGATTTCATATGCTCGGATTTTCTGTATATCCCAGTAATCTGAATTATTTACCAAATGGTAATTTTCAGATTACCGTGTTTTCTTAATGCAATCGTGAGCCTCTGTTCCTCGTAGTCTATGTTTTGTCGTGAATACGGTAGGGAAGGGAAAGCGATGTATTTTAGCCCTGTTATAGAACCAGTTTTAAGACGTATTTACACATGAAGAATCTCTTAAGTCGCCCCAGTGTGCAACTATTTATGGCAGGCTCACGTGGAAGGCTTTTGAAGAAAAATGACCAGGTTTTACAAGTATAAGCTGACAGAAGACTGGCTCAATACAGATTGCAGGGTGAACTAGTGTAAACATGCCTTTGCAAGCTGTTGTGTTGCGTTATATAATTTTAGCTATGTTACAATTCGTCTGGGTGATGTGCTAGTAGTCCTAAATGTCAAATGTGGAGGGATGGGAGGTGTTGATGCTTCTAGCTTTTATAAAATTAATATAGTATGTGAAATTCATAATGATATGCACAATTGACTCTTACATATATAGTTTTTATCCAGAATTCTATCATAATACTATCAGGAGTAGATAATAGGGAACTAACAGGGTTTACTAGAATCCCACCACTCCACCACAGAGTCACCGCAGTAGACGTTAGATGAGCGCTGTCGCTCCGCGGCACTTGTTATTTTTATTTGTATGATGGGAAATCGCATCTAATTACAACGTTGAACGTGTTATTTAAATACAAATTGAAATTGAAATTGTCATAGCAAAGAAACCATGTCTATAAAGAAAGAGAGAGAGAGAGAGACAGAGAGAGAGAGATGTGTGTGTAGAGAGGGGGCAGTGCAATTAAGAGACTGGTGGTAGGAAAGTGTTTGAGGAAGAAGCCCGGGGAAGGGTGCAAATCCAGTTTAAACACCTTGTATCACGAAGTGATGCACAGATAGCATAAAAATTACAGAGTGGCTATATGCCCGGCAGCCGGCATATATCTGACGGCTGCCTTAGGAAATCGAAGACCGTGCCCGGCTGCCGGTCATATAGCCACAGCATAAAAATTAAGTCAGTGTTAGTGAGACTAGGTGACTAGGGCATGACGATGTAACTTTACTGTTGAGAGCTCTTCGTTTCATATATGAGGATTACACCAGTTCGTACGAAGAATATTGCTCTCGCGAGCAAACATGCCCACGCTTCATCTTAGGAGGTTGAAAGCCATGGCCCTCGAAGTTTACAAAATATTGCAGGGCAGTTCACCTGCATGTCTGTCGGACCTTGTAGAATTAAGGCTTTCAAAGTTTAGTTTTAAATACGATAATATGTTAAAGCTACCAACCGTTCGAACGGAAAAGTTCGGCAAAGCTTCTTTTCGGTTTGCGGCGGCCCAGCTGTGGAACAGTCTGCCCAACGATATGAGAACTACTGACTCATACAGTGTCTTCCGCAGACTTTTGCGGAGCTGGAACGGCGCAAGCTGTAAATGCTATCTCTGCAAATAATTTGAACCTGCTGTACTTTACTCTTAAAATTGTTTTTATGTTCTCTCAGCATTTCGTATGTAATATGCAACTGTGATTTTGATTTTATACAAGTCTAAAATCTATATACCGCTGAAATTTATACATTTTTATATTTGTTCTTAACCAGAATTGTTATTTACTTATGTTTGTTGGAATAATAACCCATCAGGGCTAACGTTTATTGTTTGTGATATCTGACATTAAATAAAGATTCTTGTAAAAAAATAAAGATTCTCTTGTAATTGTCAAGAGTGACAGATTGACGTAGTAACCATATAGATGTAGAACTGAGGTGGCCAAGGGTAAAACGAAGAGTGGTCATATGAGGATAGTGGCAATACTATGGTGAGAGAAAGAAAAGCAGGAGGGGTCAAGGAAGGCATATGAGTGGGATAGCAGCTAGAGAAAAATGAGAGGATCAGGTGGAGGGGGAGATTGGAGTAGAGATTAGTAGTTATAGTAGAACTTATTTAAAGATTCTTGACTTCTTTTAGCCTTCCAGCTGCTTTTAATACTTCTCTCGATTCTTCCCTTATCAAATTTTTCCCTTTTTTCATTCTCTCCTCTCTTGATGTCATTTCTTTCCTTCCTCTCCCTCCCTCCTTTCCTTCCTCCCTTAATTCCTCCTTTCAACTATCTCTCCCTTTCCTCTCTTTTTCTGTGTTACGTACCCCCCTGAATTTGCAGCCCACCCATACACCCTACATTCTTTTCATCTTCCCCCATGATTTCTCTCGACTCTATTTAACATGCAAAAGCTGGTGTCGTATTATTATTATTTTAATATTATAATATCAACATACTAAAATATATTGAAGTTGATTTTACATCTATTATTTTCTTCTTTTAGGTGTGAATAGTTTTTCATATAGAACACATCACTGCAGTGAGTTGAAACTAGCCGATGTTGGCAAGCACGTGAAACTGTGCGGTTGGGTGCAGCATCAGCGAATGGGTTTGTTTGTCACCCTCAGAGATTCACATGGTGTTACACAACTTGTTATTCCGGAAGATAAGGTAGGTCAACATTTAAGCACAATGTAAAATCCAAGCAAGGATAAATACAATATTGGGTATACTTTACCCAATTCTATTTCTAATTTGGTGAATTGAAGTAGACCGTTTTGAATTTATGGTTTTATGGAATTTCACTTAAGGTATCTCTTCAGCAAGAGCTCTCCGACTTACCACTGGAGTCGGTAATATTGGTACAGGGTGCAGTCAAGCCTAGACCTGAAGGTGAACAAAACAAGGTAACAATAATTAGGTGATGAATGAGAACATACATAATTTGTAAATTATGGCATTACTTCTATAACACAGATCAGTATTATCAATTGTCAGTATTTGTATCTTTCCACATACCCTAGGTTATTCATAGAGAAAGAAGCACAACCGATTGTAGATCTAATTATCTAGATCATCTGGTCACTGTTCACACTGAGTAATATTCTGAGAATTGTGTGTGTGTGTGTGTGCGTGCGTGCGTGCGTGCGTGCGTGCGTGTGTGCGCGTGCATGTGTGCGTGTTTTTGTCAGTTACTACATTTTGAATGTGGAAATGATTTATATCCTGTGCAAGATGAGATGTTATGACAAATTGGATCTAGTCACAAAAAGGGTTAATTGCTGTGATACACCATTATTAAATTCAAAGTGTCTGACCATCACATTGCTAGTGACGCTGATATGAAAAGAATGTGTTGAAAATAGCTATTTTCTGGTTGGATATGTTATTATTATCACCTATAATTTTGTTGCTGTTGTATTTCAGAAAATACCCACAGGAGACGTAGAGGTAGTTCTGTCCGAATTCCAACTACTGAACCCTTGCAGGCCTAATCTGCCTTTCCATATCGGTGATCACTCTCAGGTAACTCTGGCTCTAAGATAAACCTATCATGTATATGAGAATTGTATAATATTCTCTGTAGAATATTGCAGGCATTAGCATCACATGGTTGGTCTTTGTGTTAGACGTGCATAATACATATGCATTAATGCTTGTTTTAGGCAAATGAAGCCGTAAGGATGCAATATCGCTACTTAGATCTCAGAAGAACACAGATGCAGCAGCGGCTACGCATCAGGTCTGAAATGGTAATGAAGATGAGAGAATTCCTGTGCAACCAGCATGGTAAGTATGCATAGAGCGCACCATTATTAATAGTTAATCAATAAATTAACTGATGAACAAGTACTTCTTGTATTATATTGACGGTACCAAGTTGTTATAGTTATTTAATTGCTCTAAGAACGAAATGACACATTTTTAATTGCCTTGCTTCAGGATTTATCGATGTAGAGACACCAACACTCTTCAAGAGAACTCCTGGGGTATGTCACTTGATATTGGAATAACACTCAGTGGTTGTCAGTCCTATTCTTGACAAAAATTTACCAAAACGCATGATATTAGACCAGTAAGCTGAGGTCCAGTTGTGTGTAATATAGATAAATGGATGGGTATGTTGACAGACTGGCCGATATATTAGGCGATTATCGTGCATTCTGATAGGGTTCAGATATCAATTAGAAAGTACTCAATTCTTAAAACACACTGAATCTGTCCATCAAGTCCAATTTTCACAAACTTTTCTTAATCGAGAACAAAATAAATGGGGAAAAAATTAGGGGAAAACTATCTTCACTGTGATATGCTTGATTCCATCTACTGTCTTTCAATTTCCACCTATCCATGCATTAAGCGTAAATTACCTCTCTACCTAAGTTTCTGTACTCTCTATGCTGTTGCCAGGGTGCCAAGGAGTTTGTCGTTCCTACTCATTATCCAGGAAGGTTCTACTGCTTGCCACAAAGTCCGCAGCAGTTCAAGCAGCTACTAATGGTCGGTGGTATCGATAGGTACATGCAGATAGCTCGGTGCTACCGTGACGAAGGTTCGAGATCTGATCGACAACCAGAATTTACCCAGGTAGCTCCATCATTCTTGATTAGTTATTTTAAATGTTCAAATAGTTACGAAATTTTATAGTATAGCTAGTTCCAAATTCTCTATGTAATCCGCATCTTTATTCCATATGTAGATTGTAGTACTTTGCCTCAATTTATCAGTGCATATGCTGCTTTTTTTAAATATATTGCTCAACAGCTGGCGCTGAACCACATTCGGTAGCAGGAACGTTAGCACAGTAATAAAATGGATACAGCTTAAATAAAATTGATAGAACTCAGTGCACAGTGCTCTATACAACGACTTAGAAATGTTTTCAACTATAGATGGCGCAGCTAATCATCTTGTATGTGCGTTAGGATAATGTTACACATTTTTGACTAGCATTTATTTTGTGTTAACACATTCTGTTTTTTCCAGGTTGATCTTGAAATGTCTTTTATAACTCAGGAGGGGATAATGTCACTTGTTGAAGGGGCCATTGCACATTCCTGGCCAAGTATCCACAGCAAAATAGCTAAGCCTTTTCCTCGAATCAGATATGAAAATGCAATGGCTCGATATGGCACAGACAAGCCGGATACAAGGTTTGAAATGACAGTGAGTTCGTTGTGTTATCATGTGCATAATGTAGTAAATAGTATAGAAGAGATTTTCTTTCTGCAACTAATTTGCAATTCTCTATATCCAATTATTCATTAAGTTAGTACAAGAATTTGATAGATAGTGTGATTTATAAAAATGATTCACATTCTCAGCCTATTTTTGCGCGTTTCACATTGCAGATAGTTGACGTTACCGAGGATTTCAAGGAATGTCATGCATCTGTTATACAGGCACAGTTGCAGATAGATGGCGCCACAGCACAAGTTATCAATATAAGACATGGTGCAGTAAGTCTATCGGGAAATATATGTTATCAGTTTGCCAATTAAATGACAGGCTTACATTATTAGGCTTTTGAAAAATATGTTACTTTAATTCATCATTTTTCATGCTCATGTTTTATTATCGGCTTTTTTACAGGCATATATTTCCAAATCAGAGATAGAGAAATTACAGACAATGGGGAAAGAGCAATTTAGTGTACAGGTAAATTGTATTAGCCTTTGTCTTTATCTCAGAGCAACTTCTACCATGTGATGTTTGTGATATGCGTGGTTGAAAGAGTTATTCACTTAAGAAATAACTGTTGTTTGAGTAATACTAGTAGTTGTAGGTGCACTCCTATTGGTGCATCTGGTGTAATGTAATATCAGGAGTAGATAATAGGGAGGAGTGTGACATCAATAAACAAGGGAAATTCGTCATTTACTAGCCTTATAATACCTACGATTTACTACGCGTAACTCATCCAACTTGAGCTCAAATCGGACACAGTACATTCGCCCATCATCGTACGAAATCGTTTCCCTCGTAGACACCCCGTCACCCGCAATCCGTAGATACAGCCTAAAACGTATGACACGATTCTCCATTCTCTGGCCATCAATCCAACCCATTGCGCGCCTATAATTCAAACAAAAGGCAGCTACCTAACGCGCTATTGCTATCTGAGCGAGGCATGCGGCTCGCTGGGAGATTAGGCATCAACACTCGGCGAAGATAACTTTGACGGCGGTATCAGGCTCCAGCCATCACAGGCGCACCGTCTGTATCATATGCATGGTCAAGCTTCTCCACGTCAACGCACATCGCGGCGCAACCGGCATAAGATATACGCTCGTAGAGTGTTGCGTCGCAATGGTCCAAGTCGCGCCCACGAGCCAAACGCCGAACATTGCCGACATTGCCGAGAGAGGCAAACAGCAGCGACGTGCCGGCGGGGCAGTGTTGCTGCCTTTGGTCTGAATTAATAGGCGCGCATGGCGTTGGACTGATGCCAAAGAATGGAGAATCGTGGTCGTACGTTTTAGGCTGTATGCTCCGATTGCGTGTCCTAGCGGAGGAAGATCGATTTCGCAGTTGACTTGATAGGCGAATGTACTGTGTTCAAGATTTGAGCAATACAGTTGGAATGAGTTGTACGCAGGTGAGCTAAGATCGTGAGGTATTCTAGAAAGGCTTAGTATAGATGACGAATTGGGCCTTGTTGTATTGGATGTCACACTCCTCGCATATTATCCTACATCCATGGTAATTATATGTTCATGGAAGATTGTTGATTTAGACTAGATGTATTAATCGTAAATTCTTTGTTTCTGTTTCCAAGGGTTCAATATTGCCAATGAAACTAAGCCGAATCAAAGAAAAACTTTAGGCCTGGCACAACACCTATTGCCAAGTTCATCTCCCAGATGAGATACAGAATTCAGTGAATGGCTAAAGTTCAGCCCAACCAGAAGATTCTGGCTTTTGGTATCGTGCTGGAGCTTCAGATTAAAATCGTATGTTAATCATCAGCTACTAGACACGCTGGGATACGTAATTCTGATCAATTAATGGGTCATTGGATCTGTTTACTCTCAACGAACTTGTACTACATTTTTTGAGCTCACCTTGACATCGTCAAGCTGAGCTATTGCGATGGGTCGTCGTCCGTTGCCGTCCGTCTCTGCGTCCGTCGCCGTCCGTCGCCCGTGCCGTGCCGAGTGCCGTTCAAGCATTTCGCTTCGGTCCACGATAACTCAGGACTGTCTTTAACCCAGCAATTTTTGAAATTCGGTATATGGTCTGTTACTGTGAGCTATGCTCTCATCATGGTATACGTAACACATTATTTTGAGCACGCCAAGTGCGACTACTTTCGAGCCCACGGCAATTTTTTGGCAAAAATTGGGAATGCCATTAATCAGTTCATATAGGTTCGAACGGGATAGAGTTTTGCTCATGTTTTGGTATGTTGAATTGAATAATGGCCTAGGTTTTGATATTTATAAAAAAAAAATTACTGCAAATTAGATAGGTTTAGTGCAATTTGATGGCAGAAAACGCAGATACAAACAGGTGCCTGTTGTGTCAATGGTGAAGCAGCGATCGTCTGGTTTTAAGTTGCAAAGTATTTCATTGACAGATATCGTTATCTGCAGAAGATTGGTATTTCTTCTGCCACAGGCGCGCCTGACGCGATTAAAACGTCTATATTAGAGTAGTTGTAGCAAAAACATGTCGGAACGCAGGGGCATAACTATTTATTTCGAACGCACTATTGCTACAGCGGGTCTGCGCCATCTACTGTCACACAATTGTGATTCATTTTGTTTATATAAATTATTATTTGGCCGATAGTACGATGGCAACCGTGTGCTACCAGGGTCCACGAAGTGGCGAAACCGCGCCTAGAAAATCTCATACGAAGTCTAACACTTCGCATGGCCACCAATTAACCTATTGACAAAAGTTGTGTTTATGGGCTAAGGAAACACATTGTCAGTGGTTACATAGGCAGCTGACGTGGAATAAGCGTAATCTCCTTCATCTTACACGTTAACATTGGGAGGCTCCGCTTTTAGGCAGTGGCCTTAAATCTGAATATTATAAAAACGTTATTTGTGGTGAGCTACAGTGTCATTGACACTTCATTTACTATGTGATTGATATTAATGGAAGTATTTTTCTGTTTTGTGATTTGTTATAGTGTCGCTTTTATTCTCGGAAAAGTCAGGTTAATCATGTGCGCAGAGATTTTAGAAAGCTAAAACGGTGTTTTTGAAGTTAGAGGACAGCACGTGTTTAAGGCTTCTGGCTGGTCGCTGACTTTCGCTATGTTTCTGCTCTGCCGTGGAACAAGGTGGGGTGTCTTCAGCAGTGCATAACGCAAGTTTTTAGAAAAATATAGAAATAATGTAGTCAAATGCTTCTATCGGACATTTTCAATGTAATATTTGGGGGGGGGGGTATATCATTACAGTCTAGAGTACTATTCCCTAATTGGCTTGTAAAACGTTTAGCTTTCTTTGTCTGCATCCATCGTTAATTTGTCGGGCTTCAGTAAGTATTGTTAAAAAGTTAGAACCAGGTTATACTTGAGGCTAAATGCTTATATTTGCTAGATGTGTTAACTTAAAAATATAACTTGTGTTGGTGTGCAATATGTGGATGAAGAGTGGTCCAAGTTTGAGTCGTGCATCATCATCCTTTACATCCCCAAGAAAAGAAGATAAGAGGCACTTGGTTTTTACCAATGCCGACAAAGGTAATCATGTCGATTATTGTATATATATGCAATCTTTTTCGTAAAATATCTTTTGCTAAACAAATAAAGAGAGAGCGTCCAATCTTTGCTTGTTTCGATAAAGTAGTATTTCAGTAGTGCTGGATTTTCTGTATATCCGGCAGTAATCTGATATTATTTTACCAAATGGGTAATTCTTCAGATTACGCACGTGTTTTCTTATGGCAATCGTGAGCCTGATGTTCCCTCGTAGCCCCTATGTTTTGTCGTGGAATAGCGGGTAGGGAAGGGAAAGACGATGTATTTCCTTGCGCCTGTTTACGTAGAACGCTAGTTGTTGTATAGACGTATTTACACATGAGAATCTCTTAAAGTCGGCCCCTAGGCGTGCAACTATTATGGCAGCAAATACAACGTGGACACGGCTTTTGAAAGAATAAATCGACGGCAGGTTTTACAAGTATACCAGGCTGACAGAATGACTGGCTCAATACAGATTTGCAGGGGAACTTTAGTGTAAGGACTGTTGCCCTTGTTGAACAAGCTGGTTGTGTTGCGAGTTATATAATTTTATGCTATTGTTACAATTCGTCTGGGGTGATGGTGCTAGTCGTCTAAATGTTCAAAATGTGGAAGGGATGGGAGGTGTTGATCTTCTAGCTTTTAATAAATTAAGTATTATATGTGAAATTTCATAATGATATGCAAGCTAATTGACTCTACATGATATAGTATTATTATGCCAGATTCTATGCATAATAAGCTATCAGGAGTAGATAATAGGCGAGGAGTCGTGACATCAAGATTAAACAAGGTGGAAAATATTCGTCATTTTACTAGCCTTAATAATAAATCCTACGATTTACTACGTGCGACGGGCGTACTGCTCCCAACTTGAGCTCAAATCGGACACAGTAACATGTCGGCCCATGGCATCGTACGAAATCGTTTCATGCAGTAGACACCCGCGAATCCGTAGATACAGCCTTAACAGCGTACGACACGATTCTCCATTCTCTGGCCATTAATGCCAAACGCCATTGCGCGGCGCTATAGATTCAGCACAAAAGAGGCAGCTATAACCTGGCTGGTGTTGTCGTCTGCGATCGGATAGCTCGAATGTGGCGATTGTGGTCTCGGCAGGGAGATTGGAGATCGACGGCAACACTCGACGAGCTAATCATGTTTGGTTGGCGCGTGCGTGGCGTGAAGGCTATGCCAGCTATGTATCAAAGGTGGCCTGTGTACGCTGTGTACTGGCGGGGTCAAAGGTTTATCTCGGCCGGCAGTGTTGATGCCTAATCTCCCAGCGAGCCGCATGCCTCGCTCAGTTAGCAATAGCGCGTTAGGTAGCTGCCTTTTGTTTGAATTATAGGCGCGCAATGGGTTGGATTGATGGCCAGAGAATGGAGAATCGTGTCGTACGTTTTAGGCTGTATCTACGGATTGCGGGTGTCTACGAGGAAACGATTTCGTACGATGATGGGCGAATGTACTGTGTCCGATTTGAGCTCAAGTTGGATGAGTTACGTGTAGTAAATCGTAGGTATTATAAGGCTAGTAAATGACGAATTTCCCTTGTTTATTGATGTCTCACTCCTCCCTATTATCTACTCCTGATACTATCAACCACATATTGCTCGTAACTGAAAAAGAACCGCTATATATATGCATTGAAAATAACGTCCGGTTAACTCTGGATGTGGTATCACCTCACTCAGAATGCCTGCTGTGGGATGTGGAATATAATTTATCATCATATGATAGAAATTTTCCCATGCAGTAGCAGTGCATATCAAACAAAAAGGGGGTATAACCCGTGTTTCGTGTGCGAGCCGAATTTAATACACGCGTTCTTAACAAGGAAGTGCAAACAGTGCGTCAGCCAGTCAGTGTCACACAACTTAACAACCTGCTACTACCTGTGTTCGCATTCCGTGACCCTTGCGCCTCCCCTCCTACTGCTCACCAAGCGAAACTATGCAATTGAACGATAAGATGGGTGTTTGACGGTTCTAGTCTGTTGCCCGTTGTCTAACTCGGCATTTCATAGGCAACGGCCTGTTTGGTAGAAAACTGGGCCATTGAACGGCAGCGTGTCAGACTGACTTGTTCTGCATGATGATTGTTGGCATTAACTCTTGCGTAAAGAGTTCTGATGGTAATGATATATATGCAACTTGAGTTCAAGTCCCATCGTCCAGCAGTGTTAAATGTGCAGATAAGGTTCTGTGCTTAATATCGTGTGTCATCCAGGAAGAATGTGCATATGAGTTAACTTCATGCGTAGAGCGAGCTGAGGTGCAGTAAACTAAACTGTATAATGATGTGTTTGATTTACGACTATATATTTTTTATTGATTTACGGTTATATACAATATACTTACTCTAGTATGTGCGTAGTAGCGCTGAGAGGGTCTATGTCCCCCAGGGTACTGCCGGAACGTACCCTGGTACTATCTAATATGCCAGACCGTACCTCGCCTACTCCACTAACGAGTCTAGGGAGTCGCCTATGCCTACTCTCTAACCCTAACCCTAACCCTAACCCTAACCATAACCCTAACCATTTCAAATAGTTACCAGGGTACGGTCCGGTATACCGGACGTATATTACGTTCTGGCAGTACCCTGGGGGACATAGACCCTATGAGCCGTAGTAGCTGACAGCTAGTAATTATTTCTTGCTAAACGCCTCTTAAGAAAGTACAGCCGGGTCTAACGAAAGTAAAAGTACCGGGACTTGTGGTCTATACGAATGCTAATCTTCTGGTCTCACGGGCATTGCAAAGGAATTCTGGGTGCTTTATCTTGGCTGTCTTACTCACCTTACACGGCTTGTAATGGTGACAATAGTTAGCTTAGTTAGAATTATGTCCTAAGATTACGTCAAGCAATTACCATATATGAGTGAAAGGCCGAATAGGAGCTGGCTATATGCACAATCAACTATAGACCTATCGTAATATTACTTGTTCAATATGTGTAAGAAAATTTATGGTCACCATTCAAGTGGAATATAAACGGCGTATCCGTTCACTATACAATCTGCGTCTTTTGACAATGTAATTTTATGGTTACGCATGTGTGGTCATTATGCTTGTTATTAATACATCAGTACTTGTTATTATTACGCAATACGTCGTAATTTACATGTTGCTTCAACACTTCATTGAATGCCATTATGTTATTTCGTACAGAGATCTGACAGAAACAGTGTTTCAGAAAGCTTGGGTGTAGTACCTTGAACCTGTGTGCAGGACTGTGATATAACAACTGTGACAATGATTGTAAATGTCACAAATAATATAACTGTGGTTAAATGGTGATAACGGCTCGAATTGCCGACGCGTTTGGTATTAGCTTGGACTGCGGTTCCAACCCGCTCACAACGACCGCGGTAACTTCTGGGTGTGCGGACGGTAGCTCTAGAATTACAGCCCTTCGCTCTGCCACAGGCATGATCAGCATGTGACAGAGCGAAGCTAGGCTATATAGTTCTAGAGCTATATATGCCGACGGGTGCATGTCCAGGCGACTGGGCAGTAAGTAGCCCAACAGTACCAGGTGGACGGAGTCACAGTTAGCAGGAAGAGGGCGGCGGTAGATTCGTGCAAATAATTGACATTTTCGGCTCATCTAGCATATCTAATCCGTGCGACCGTGAATGGAGTTTATCACAGGTGGACAATACACCGGCACGTGGTGCCGTAGATTTAATATAGGTGCTAGAATCGGACAGGATATATGATTTATCACGAGGCGGCCATGCATTAAGCTTACGGTGGGTGTAAGCGTGATGAATGATGAGGAAATATTACCAATAACGGATTACATTCATGAACAACTGATGTTAATATGTATACTCTTTCTCTAGATGACTATGGTTGTAGCCAGAACATAATATTTACGGCAAGCCCTGTAGTGAATGCTTGGTCTACTATTTTTACTGTGGATAATTTCTTCCGCAATTCATGCCCGATACATTTTTATGTCTATAGGCCTATAGCTAGACATAAAAGCGAGTCGATGAGAGTTCAGTATCAGAAACTGGAAGTGAAAAAGTCGGTTAAAATTGTTTTTATGTGTTCTAGGGCTAGCACACACGCGTCTGTAGCATCATAAACTTGTAATTATTTAGTGGTTTTACGCCCTTATATGTTACACAGCCTTCGTGGTGTACGTACGGCATTGACTGTGTTCATGTTAAACGCCAACCACTGTCACTGAAACGATAACGCCATGCATGTAATAGTAGGTATCAGCAGTTCAGTTTGTAATAACTTTTTTTGTGGTTGCCCCCACTTAACACCAGGAAGAGAGGATGTTTGCGCGAGTGAGTGTGATCGTTCTTCAACGAATTGTAATTCTTCAGATTCGTGTTCACTTTTCCGTGAATGTATTAGGCAGACGTTCACTGAATGAACGTTATTGTACCGCAGACAACTAGCGACAATGAAAGTAGTCTAAGAATGACTCACGCGCGGTTTCCCTTTGCACTTATCTGTAAAATGGGAGTAAATTGTTACACTAGTAAAAATGTACTTTCGCATAGGAAGCACAATGGATTTCTTCTTAGCTGAACCTGGTAACTGAGTAAGTGTCCTGTACGGCGCCCAGTCATCAACAACACTAACTTGTAGTATCGACCCCTTGTTGTTGTGGCGGGAGCGCTTAGCAAGCTATTGTCAACTCACCACGGAATACATTGAATTCTTCTGTTTCCGTCAGTTAGCAGCTTGCCATCACAACCAGACAGTTGACACGCGTAGACGGATTGAAAGTTCACTGATATATCAAATGCAATAGCCCCTGTGTCCCCAAGACTGAACCCCAGCTTCGTCTTTAACGCGCGCATTTTTACCTTTTAAATAATAAAATGATAGTAAATAAACACGTTGTATTTGCTACCGAGGCTTTAATGGTATTATAATCTTAATCTTTATACTTACACGTAAATCCCGTTCAAATACCCTATGCAGCGGTTTTGCCGCATGCGCTCCAATGTGCACAAACTCACAAATGATAGATAATAATTTCTCTGTCTTTTCTAAGTTCGAACACAGTGGCATGCATGCAGTAAGATTACGTGCTCTAGACAGGTGTATTTGAACGGCATTTACGTGGAATTACAAGACGTTAGAGAGTACATAAACATTAAGACCTTTGTAGTAAATACAATTTGTGTTTATTTACTCATCATTTTGTTATTAAGACGCGCCAAGACCCTGTGCATGGCCTTTAACATTTAATATTTGTCTTTCATCAGTTGGGCCGATCCGTCATCCGATACAAGGCTCTCTCTCATTGCAGAGCAAAAGCGGTTGTTGTAAATGGGTCGTGAAAGACGCGGGTCACAGTGACACTGCAGCGGAATGCAAAACATCGCGTATAATTATGGGTCGAGTTTACTCGCGTAATTGCAATTAGAAAAGATCGTACTCATGTGTCTCGCGCTTTCTTCCTGCCACCGATCATGACACTTCCTGCAACACCGCAAACGGAAGACCATCATTGCCCTCCCTCCCCCATCCGCACCCACCCACCCCACCCCCCGTTATGAACCAGTCTGCTGTTTATACTATGAATAAATGAAAACGATTGTCGCCCGCCCGACTTCTCACTTTCGGTTCCTGCTTTTTCGCGCGCACGTTTACTTCGCACACACTGTCTGTTGACACTCGTGGTTTTTTTGCGAACAGGGAAAGCCGTTATCAGTTCGTATGGATAGTAAATATCGTATAAGCGACTATACGCAGAGATTCGTTTTCCTTCCGTTCTTTTGTGCGCTCTCCGTTCGTACTATCAGTCAGTTGCCGGTTGATTTTGTTTGCGCATGTAATCGTGTAGTTAGATGTAAGGGTGATCACTCTTACTTGTAGAGTTAATACGATATTATATACATTTAAACTCTGGGCCCATGAATGAACGTGGAAGATATGTTTGTCAATCATCTTAAAGTGATTACGTCACCGTAAATACTTTTTAAAAAAATCCACTTTTTCACAAAATATAAGTGATTCTGTTCACTTTTTATGGTTAAATTGCTGCATTATACTTCTTATTTTACTATATTGTTCGATGTGAACATACACTCGTGACTCATACATAGCCCATAGCAAGCAATTAATGTTATGAACACTAATATCAAATCGTCCAGGTTTTTTGGATTTTTAGCTAGTTGAGAAACAATCTTATCAGGTAAGAATTTGACGATACGTTTAGTCCCGTTAGGCTTGCTTGTAAAAAAATGGCAATAAACATTTGACAAATTTTACCATAGAAAATTCGTGACGTAGTCACTTTAATTGATGCAATTGAATGAAGTTTCTGTTTTAAAAGGTATTCGTGCTACCCATTTAAATATCTTGAACTACAGCAACATTTTACGTATACGGTAATGCTTTTACAACATAATGTAAAAATAATAAATTCACCACCATACTTGTTATTTATCAGTTGTACGCAAAGCGCAGCACGGCTAACGTATTTAGGCAATGCGACTTTGCATGCCAGTTGTCAATAACAGCTCAAGCGATGGGTTAACGAACGTTCACCGTGCTAGATCAACCAAGCGGTAAAAAATCTTTTACGCTATACGCTCCATAAAAAAATAACTCAACGGCAGTGTCGGGAATGTACCTAGTAAAAAAACGGATACAGGAATATTGACTCTACCATTTCATATGGGTGTATATGGTATGGGAAATGTACCCAAACTTGTCACTTTTCAGAGACTGGTCTATGTAACGGCGTACGTGCTTTGAAAACAGTAATCAAACAATAAACTTCATTTTACTATAAATCAGCCGTGTTGCCTCAAATTTTCTACAAAAAAAAATTAATCCCCAAACATTTTAGCTCTTTCTGAGCATGCGCCAATTATGGTCCGTTTTAAATGAATTTAATCATCATTTACCCATATTATATCGTGTATGTTTAGGCGCATAGCCAGCATTATGATCTCGTCTTGAATGGCCAGGAGATTGGTGGCGGCTCCATACGTATCCATGACGCATGCTTACAACGGTATATCCTAGAGGAAGTGCTACAGGTACTGAAACCGATTACTAGTTGCTTCGTAATATCATGTAATGACATGTAGTATGGTCTAATTTAATTATTATCATTGATGTTACTAGGTATAGTGTGCTAACTGTGTTATGATAGAATATAAAACAAAATATTGACCAATTTCCGTATTTTATCATTTAAAATTCATTGATGTTCTAAGTATTTTTTGGCATTTTCTTCTTTCATAGTAATTTGAGCATTATGTAATTTAGTTGTGTGTAATCACATATATGTTATAAAGAGGTCATTACATGTGCTGTTATAGTTCAGCTCTATCTCTATGACAGGAACGTTCAAGTGAGTTGGCACACTTACTGGAGGCTCTGGAAATGGGGTGCCCTCCCCATGGAGGCATAGCACTAGGTATGCCCAGTATTGCTAATAAGCACATAACCGATATTTCTTTCTAGAAGCCCATGCAATCAGATGATAAAGTGTTAAGCTGATCTGCTCGTTGAAGAATTCACAGATTCCGTAATGCACGGTCCGTTTTACAGGTTTGGATCGGCTAGTCGCAATTGCCTGTGGAACGGATACCATCCGGAATGTGATTGCCTTCCCGAAGACTGGCGATGGCAAATGTGCGATGAGTGGTGCACCTGCTGAACTAGAACCTAGAGAGCTAGAGCGATACCACATAAAGGTGAAATCTTGATTCGTTAACAGTGTACAAGTTTAGCTGATATTGACCACCAATGGTGAAAACCTACTGATAAACTCATGGTGATAGCATTCGCTGATAAACCAATGGTGACAACATACTGATAAACTCGTGGTGATAGCATAGTGATAAACCAATGGTGACAGCATTTACTGCTAAACCAATGGTGACAGTGTCCTTATAAGCCAATGGTGACAGTGTCCTTATAAACTAATGGTGACAGTGTATCGATAAACCAATGGTGACAGTGTATCGATAAACCAATGGTGACAGTGTATCGATAAACCAATGGTGACAGTTTACTGGTAAACTCCGGCTGACAATGGGCAGATAAATGTTGACATTGTTTTCACCTGTTGGTGATGGTTTTTTGGCCATGCTGACTGAGACATCTTGACACACTAGGTGGTAACCCTCTAAGCAGAGAGTGATCTGAGATGTTGTGCGAGGGTGCGTTATGCGAGAAGGCATAGTTAAATATGTTGTGCTGTAGTTGACTAATACGATTCACTGGTTGAGCGTTGACACTGAGAGGGTATGTCATCTTATTACACTATAGTTTGTAATTGTAAGTAAAAAGTAATCTATATTTTCAAGTTATGACGATGACTACTGCATTTTGTTTGTTTGTTGTTAGGGTGACCTTGAAGTCATTAAACAGTGTAAAATTTAAAATGTCTTTTTTTATTAAATACTAGCCTCGTTCACACGAGACCTCGTATTTATGAAATACGAACCTCGTTCACACGAGACCTCGTATTTATGAAATACGGTATTTGCGAAATACCGAATCTGAGACAAATACGCGGCCGAGCGTTCACACGCTGATTCGCGGCTCCAGAAATACGGTATTTGCGAAATACCGAATCTGAGACAAATACGCGGCCGAGCGTTCACACGCTGATTCGCGGCTCAAGAAATACGGTATTTGCGAGCCGCGAGCTGCTTTAAACAATCAAGCGAACAATGCGAAATAAACAATGCAATGCACACCAACTGCCGATAAAATACGTAGACTGGTCCGCGCTCGACAGTTCCACTCGCGTTACACTGGAACTGTCGAGCGCGGACCGGTCTATAAAATACGCGGCTTCAGAAATCCGGTATTTAGCGTTCACACGAGGAAATGCGCGGTCCAAGAAATCCGGTATTTCTCAAGCACGGCAAATTATTCGGGGTCTGGGAAGCCTCGTATTTACATGAAATACCGGATCTGTTTAGATACCGTATTTCTTGGGCCTCGTATTTTGCCTCGTGTGAATGCTAAATATCGGATTTCTTGCAACGCGGCTAATGACAATAGCACCTGCACACCTGCTAAATAGACTCAATATGATATGCCTTTATATTATTAGACTATTATTTTATTATATACTCTATACTTTATTATCAAATCACTATTAGTTATCATACAGGCTGTCATTGTCGCATAGTGTTACAGTACACGCATTGAAAACGGAATTCATACCCCCAAATTATTTCAGCCTATAATACTTCTACTGTTCCTTTGAGTAAAAAGCACATTTGCAACCAGGAAGCCAGTGATATGACACGAAAAGTGCTACATTATGTTACTGTTCTTCCACCTGGTGTTGACGCCCGAAAATAGTCGCTCAATTTGCTTGTAAGCGGATTTGGTTCTAGTATCACACTCTATGCTCTGTGGTGCTGGTAGCCAACCTTATGGTTGACTAAAAGAACACTTTGTTGGAATTGATTTTGGGATAGCAATTCTAGTAATTGTATAATGTGCAACAACTGTCTGTCCATACGATTTGTCCGCGCAGTAGACATGTGTCACATAGTCCTATCCGTGATGCCACGCTATTTGACCATATATGGCACTTAGGCATTTAGCATTTATTTATGGCATTTAGGCACATTTTCTACGGCTTTATCATTACCATTTCGGTGCACACTGCGTGGGTTCCGGATGACCACGGAATAAATTTGTCAAGTCGAAATCTGACATGTAATGGGTTAGATACGCCTGTTGATCTCTGTCTGCGAGTCGCGTTACTATCATCGGTATAGTTTCAGCCACGTCTGTTGGCTATTACTAGCTATATCGTAGCCACGGCTGTTGGCTATTACTAGCTATATCGCAGCCACGGCTGTTGGCTATTACTAGCTATATCGCAGCCACGGCTGTTGGCTATTACTAGCTATATCGCAGCCACTCTTGCTGCCCATCAGCTGTGGTTCCACGCTCCCTGCCTTCCCCCCGGCTCCCCATCACAGAGTTCACAAATGTGTGTCATCGTTTAGATCACGCGCGCGTGACTGAGTACAGTTCATATATTTGAGTTTGACTCTCATTCGAATACTATAGCGGCCATGTTGTAGGTAATCTTATTAGCATTAATTCGTGTAGGGTCAAGTGTAACATTTACTCATTGTTAAAAGAAGAATTCGAAATTTAGACTTAAAAATACTGGTGCGTCATCTTATATCCGTCCTTTCACAAAGTATTTGTGTTTGATGTTCATGCAATAATATAGGTCTGAGTATATAAAACCGTACTCATTCTTTGCAGAATGACGGAGACCTTGCCGCATGACATTGGGAATATCGGGGGAGGTTTTGGTTATTTTCTCTACCGTTAAAGTTCAGTTCCTCGCCATTATATCTTTGAAATTATCGTATATATGTTGAACATGCGTATTTGACATTAGGTATATATTTAATATACTTGGGTTTATCATAATAAAGACTCAGATACCAATGCTGAACGACGGTAGCTTAATTGCCGTTATGCACAGCCTAGAGCTACACGCAATCTACACTAACTAGAACCCATAATCATACACGCCCCTCTCACTTCTCACCTCCCCCACTCAGCTCTATACAGAGCCATGGCTAAACTAGTCCTCATCGTCGTCATTTTTGAGTTTCCGCTGATGTCAAACTGCAAATTACTGTCCTCGCGTCGCAGTAATCGCTGTTTGCGACAGGACATTGGTCAGCCTATTAGCGACTCGCGATGTTTGACGTCCAGGAAGTTGACACGTGCCAGTTGACAATGACACAAGGCTAGGAAATAGTTTGCGCTGCGCCATAACTCACACTTTTATCATTTCATATTCGCTACCTCACCGGCTATGTTGTGGGGGAAAACGCTTCCTGATTTGACGGAGTTTTTCACTATAACGGCTATAACCTAATCATGTTTCGAATGATTACATTTATACCATGCGAGTATATTTCGAACGGTTGATGAGATCAATGATAATCGCAGTCATCATAATCAGAGAGTTAGCATAATGGCGTCGAAATAAACGATGAAACGTAGAACGAATAAAGAATAACGAAGAAAGGATTTTCGATCATCCTCGCATTATGTTTTACGATGAGACCGGTAGATAAAGATTAAGCTGAACCTTTCCGCTTATTATGTATGGGTATAAGTAATGGGCTCATCTGTAGGTGGTGCACTGATACCATTGCACAGCGACATGGAAATGGATGAATTAGCAAAGACAAAACAAGTGCGTATTTCTGTAACATAATAGCAACAATGAAGCTCAGCACGCGTGCTAGATTTGTGATTATAGTTGACTTAGAGCTAATAATATATGTGTCGGTCGATCTCTCGTCTGCATAACACACCCTCGTAGTTTGTTCATGACCTTGATGCGCATGCGACAGTAACTGTCACGTTCTAATTAGGAAGTGTCACACACAATCTCTTATTACGAGTGACCTACAAGTCTGTATACTGGCGTCAGCCTAGCATCCCCCGTTACCGACAGACACGCCGGCCACGAGGCCTACATAGATACAATGTAACATAGGCCTATACACACGCGCGCGCGCACGCACGCACGCACACACCCGCGCTTACACACACACGCACACATGCACACAAACACACGCGCGCGCAAGCACGTACACGCACACACACGCATACACACACGCACACGCACACACACACACACACACACACACACACACACACACACACACACACACACACAC
>NW_014578261.1:171932-181036 GCF_000485595.1 Priapulus caudatus
CGCGCGCGCGCACACACACACACACACACACACACACACACACACACACACACACACACACACAGCCGTTCAGTTCGATATTCAGTTGCGCGGTTTACTAATTTAACGGTAATCATCATTTATAAAAATATATACAGAACTATCCCTGTTTTGATAATTTGGCCGACATCGCCCAGTGGTCGAAGCCTGTCCAGCTATTTAGCTAAAGTACTAAAATAAATCATTTCCGGGAACATCTTCATACCTATAATTCTAAGCAATGGGGCGGAACGAAAGCTGATGTCGATTCGCACAGCCTTTCATTATTTAGAGAAGGAGCCAGGAAGTCCATTCCCAGTTACCCAGGTAACAAATTTGTCATTTCCTAGTTCCCGGCTAATCGAAATAGCAATTTTACTTTGCCACGTCGCGGTGGAATTCTATTCGCAATTCACCAAAAATATTATCTGGCTTTTCCTCATTCCCAAATAATTAAAATACTCCAATCCCACGTCCCGAAAATAACCGTCCGCCCTCAACTGTTTACCATCCATTACTTTCCAATTAATGATATTCACGCAACCATACTGGCAAGCAGAGAATCTCCACCTGTGCACCCACGCATCGTCACAATGACTCGACCGCTACCGCTGCCGCACCGAAGGCCGCAACACGCTTAAATAATAGCGAAGAGCACGCACGGCTGTATTGTGCGCCATGACACCCAGGCTATTGTTTACCGCGCCTGGCAGCGGTGCTACACCCGGCAGAAGGCGAAAGTGCGCGATTAGGTAGGTAGGCAGGTAGGCAGGTAGCGATCGTCCCGTTACTCGCGTGGCGGGCGCGCGATGTCAGTGACCTGCTGCCGTGTGCGTGCGTGCGTGCGTGCGGGGGGCGGTCGGCCGTTACGGCGAGCACACCCGGTAGCGGTGGCCCGCGTGTGCCCGCGTCACACTTTCACCGGAGTAATTACGCTCGAATATACACTCGGCTCGGCCCGCAGCACCGGAACATTCGCTCGCTCTCGTGTGGTCTGGTTAGTCGCGTGCGCGCGCGTGTGTGTGCAGCTGCCATCGCTTCCTCATCGCACCGCCATCCTCTATCCGGATATCAAAGCTGCTTCGCTTGACCACCTAGTAGACATACGACTAGTAGTTGCAGCGATCATCGTGTTACTACGGGCTAGGTTCGTATAGGCGCTACCACAGCAGACGAAGAGTTATAGACAAGGCTGGTAAGTCTACGGCACAAAAATGATTTAGTGGTAGTACTAGTGATTTATCTTCTTGTAAGCGGAGCTGCATGCGCGCGCCTTCACCGCAAATGAAATTCTCGGTGCTTGTTAGCGGGACACTAACATGATGTATAGACGGAGAA
The DNA here is from genome assembly GCF_000485595.1 of Priapulus caudatus. Taxonomy (NCBI): domain Eukaryota; kingdom Metazoa; phylum Priapulida; class Priapulimorpha; order Priapulimorphida; family Priapulidae; genus Priapulus; species Priapulus caudatus. The sequence goes on from NW_014578261.1 coordinate 173,289, forward strand.
CTCGCGAGATCTGTCGAAGCTAAGTCCTGGAGACGTTAACCGTGGAAGGATTGATGATCGAGGGAGTCGGAGAACGCGTCTGTCAGAAACATAAACATAGAACAGTAAAGGACCGGCCATCTGTGCGGATTGCGCGAAAAGTGGAAAGCAATATCCTGTTTCGCATCAACGTAGCCTGGCGCCAGCATTGTCAGGGAATTACGTGTATTGTACACTCCGACTCATGGGACCGAGGCTGAACTGCGCTCGCCGTAGATCTGCGAGTAAGACACCAACGCATGTAGGGTCATGTAGCGAGCGTACTCTGCGTATTACTTGCCCCTGGCGTATACTCTACGCCGTGAAAGTTTCGTGCTGGACATTCCCGAGGATGGCATCGCGGCAGTGTTGGTGAGAGCACCAGGCCGTACTGGCGCGCGAAAACCCCGCGCATCCCCCCGACATGCACTCCGCTCCGCTCCGCTGTATTGAATGCGGAAATAAAACGACTTCCTTCAGCTGGATTTCTCATGATATGGATTTTAATAAGCATCCCGATGCCGCGATAGCGCTATCCGTTAAAGTTTATAGGTCACATCGCTTATAGCCTTACCAGCTGATAAACATTCGATTGCTTGGAAGTGGCCACCGTTGTCAGACCGGCTTGTTGCTGCGCGTCTATTGTCAGTCACGGTTAGATAACGAACGCGCATTGTAGACCACGATACGATCTACCGCTGCGGTTGTTCCGGTGAAGGCATAGCTGAAGACAAAGCAAGTGGAAAAGGACGTGGTCGCTGTAGCAGTTTGAGGAAGGCAGGGTTACGTGCTTGGTCACCGAAACAAACTACAAGTGCACGCGTCCAAGATAATTGCATATTTGCGCTGATAATTATAATGTTTAGACTTTGCTCTAAATGGGTATGGACTATGCGGTACAATTACCACCCAGTTTCCATCCAGATTTACCGTCCAGTTTTACCGCCCGCTTTAGGCCTCTATCCCCTTTCTCCATCGTTGATCACAGCGTACAAAATTGCTGTTTGTCCTCCGTAGCCAAACTAAGTTAATGAGAGTCTATGCGTTCGTAAAACCTGTCGTTGATCACTTCAATATTTGTGTAACATATTGAGATATTCATATTGGTTGCATATAGCGTTACCTGCAATCTATTCATCACGTTTCAGACAACCATTGATGACAATGCGGGAAAACGTGGCCACAGCGACGCAGCGCGCAATCTGTTTCATATTAGTTGTTTCTCAGGTAATAACAATAATCTAACTATAAATATGGCTATTTGTATTATGCGTGTGTGCGTATATCGGTGCAAGCGTGCGTGCGTTCGTGTGTGTGTGTGTGTGTGTGCGTGCGTGCGTGCGTGCGTGCGTGCGTGCGTGCGTGCGTGTGTGTGTGTGCGCGCGCGCGCGTCATTACGTCACTAATTGAGATCAACAACAAAGTTTTGACTGTCGCGGATATTACTATCATGACAAACTGTAAGTGTAATTTTGTCAAACAAATAAACATAACATAAATAATAACATCGTGTGGGTGCTGAGTGCTCAGCAATAAAGAATTTGTCATTTATTGATTTCAGGCACAATATTTATCCGCGATGAGGCTGAATCCAAAAGGTAATCATTAATGATTGAGCTTAATATTCTAATAATGCATTTTATACGGTATATGAATCCATTCAGCCATCAATTTCATCCAGTGATGTTTTACGAGTTTTATTTTAGATAATATAAGTCTAAAAATGGTGACTGAAAAAAAACACTGATTTTGATTCTTATAGTGGTGGTATCATGTGAGGATCCAAAGGCCATGGAAGTCACTATCGACACCCCGGGCACAGTGGCGGGCGCCATTTATGTTAAAGATCAAGTGAAGAACCCTAAGTGCCTTCTGCAGCCAACATCTGCCAAAACTGTGTTCGTGATTCCATTCGACACGTGTGGTACACTCAAGGTAGGTGTTATTCTCAGAATGATGAACCTTCAAGACGTTTAGTATTATTTGCTAGTATAATTATTGAGTCCTACTACATGCGCAACCGAAACCCCTATGAAAAATTAGGGGCGTCCTGAAGGACGACTAATTATTATTATTATTATAGTATTATTTTAGCTAGATGCAATTCCATATCTATTGAGACAAGTTATGGTGTAACCATAAAAATGTGTACATGTGTACACTCGTAATTGCGCAGAGAACACAAAATAGGAAATAGCTCACAATACACGGGTAGATAATTTATGACCAAAAGTAGAATGCCGATATTATTAACGGCGTAGTAGAGCTCTGTTCACGTATATTTATTTTAATATAATTAATCCGGTTGACTAACTATCCTTATACTCGGTTCCTGCTTACCTTGCGCACCGTGTCGTGAGTTCTATTCTTCTCTTCTGCCTCCTCTAGATATTTTCTCTGCAGTCTTTTTCTGCAGTGGCCTCCTACGTATTCTAAATGTTTCCGTTTTAGTTGCCTGTCTAGTAGAATAACTGTAGCTGATTTTCTGCGCCCCCGGCATGTGTCCCACCTGACATTTCCGAGACTTTACGCAGCATGTTTTTTTCCTATAACGTATAACAGGATAATAAGCTTAGCTAGCGGGTGCTACCGGCAAGTACTTTTCGTGACTTTGGTACGCATTTGATTTTGCTTGCCTTGCTTACTTCGCAATCTACACGTTTCCGAAATGTCAGCAGGAAAATATTTTCTTGGTGCCGTAAGAGGTTCGAGTTCCTTGCTTAGGTAGATACAGATATAGGCCCTAAGTATTTATATATATATATTGTAGTTTTTACGATTGTTATGTAAGAGGCTATGCTAAATACGACACTCATGTTTTGCTCAGGTCTATCAATAAATTCCTTACTACTCGTATACTCGCATGTATATAATAATTACGTATTAATTGCTTTAAATACCGAATATGAATATAATTAACAGTCATCGCGATGTTCGACACACGACATCTTTCAAATGTCAAATAGCGATATACCCAAACTAAAAAAAAGAGTCTAATAATCATAGCGTAACAGAAATCCACGCAGGTATTTAAATTTTTAATATTGTATATCCGTACGATATAAAAACACGTGCAAAGTATTAATACTGTAGCAGGTTGTAACTTTTGTCTGTTGATTGAATCGAGCACTGTTATATTGTTTGGGATATCCGTTATAACTTGGCAATTTCTTTCTGTAAAGGAGAACGAGATATACACGACAACAATCATCATTCAAAGACACGCCACAGTCGTCACCTCAGAGGATATTTCCTATCGCATCCAATGCTCATTTGACACCGGCCTGCAGACGATACTCAACTCCGACGTTGATCTTAAGTACGCATATATGCGGTCTCTACTTTGTCATTATACTGTTACGTAAGGAAGGTTTTTGGTGTTACACGTTACACGTCGGTCAATGATTCGTACACTCCTGATCATAATACGCGCAGTTCGACAGTTCATGGAGTGCAAAGTATATAATAGGAATTCGCTTCCGCAGATGTAACCGCACTACGGCTTACAACTGTTATTATCATCGGTAATCTATGCGTCATCAAACTGACAGCTATAACGCGTCGGATGACTTCCGCTTACAGCGACCTGAAGCCGATCAACGTGAATAACACCGCAGCGCCACCTAGAGTCACAATGAACGTCTATGACTTTGTAGCAGACCAGTTCGTGACAAAGCTCAAACTCGGCGAGGTCTACGAACTTGAAATTGACATTACTAATGGACGTACGTTGCATTTCAAATGTAAAATTAAGAAGATAATTTACCAGTCAAACCCCAGCAGCATGACAATAGTATGTAAACCCATATTAACGTGTTAAATTAAAGTAACAGCACGCATGTCAATTAGAGAACTCTCACAGATGCTCTCTGTTTAGTTCAACTATGAAACTTAAAACATTTTTTGGCATATCTCTAGGCATGTACGGGGGATTTGTACGAAACTGCAAAGCCATCAGTGGAGATGGTATGGTATATCAGCTTCTCGACGATAAAGGGTAAGACATCGCCCAATAATGCCACAGTAGCAAGTTTCCATGAGAGATCTGTTCGCGAAAATGTGTCGTATTAACCGGTCAAATAATAAAACCAGCAACATATAAGGTTCATATCACGCTTTGACTAGATACCCCACTGACTGTTATTTTCCTTTGTTTGTCTAAGCTGTCCCACAGACACATCGATATTCGGGAAGGCATACACGGACGACCAGTCTATGAACACGGGTCACTTATTCATCTACATGCCGTTTGAAGCGTTCAAATTTGCAGAGAATTCTAAAGTTCGCTTTCAGTGCACGTTAGTAATGTGCAGAGGGACTTGTGAGGCGGTACGTATCTTGTAAAGCAGAAGTAATAATGACATGTAAAGCTGCTAAATAGTGTAAATGTAATGAACACGATAAAGAGATAAAATACACAGGCAAAGAAGCAAAATATGCGACTGACTATAAGCGGGCGAAAATACACATAAGATGATAAGTAAACGAGAATTTTAGTTAGAAAAGAGGAGGAGAGGGAGATGTAACTGAGGGAGAGGAATGACGGGCGGATTTGAACATGGGACTGCGTCTGTTAAATAGCGCAAAGAATGTGGATTGTATTAATTCAATATGAATGACAGAAGCTATTTAATATACTATACCAACAATGCGTTATAAAATGTTTGATTTTTAATATTAATTTTTTTATATAATTTAGACACAATGTGGTGAGGAAGTTGGCGAGACCTTTGGTCGTAAGAGAAGAGCCGCTAATGAAGATGAAGATGAAGATGCTGATGTGGTCGAAGAGGTGGCCATGACTAGAGGCTTTGAAGTGATTACTGAAGACGACACATCGCTGAGGGAAATGCTTGCGCAAGACGGTAATGCACGATAGCTGTTACAGTTGTTGTACACTGTACGAACCTTTTTGCCGCATTTTCACAAGTATGCTAATGTATAACATCGCATGTTCTCATAAACGTTTCGTCTTGTTGTCTCTTAATTCCTAATAGTTTCTACGCATTGTTTTTCTAGCCAGCAAACCTCGGAATTTAGATCATTATATTACCAACTCCGCGTCTATTATGTAATCAGGAGCGAATGAAAATCAATGTACTCTTATTTACATTTCCATCAAGATGCAATCTTACTTGGGCGCTCCCTCCTCGATAATAGGCAGAAGGATTGATTCTTGTGATTTGTTGTAGCTGGCGGTCTCCTCGCATAAATTTACTGCAGTGCGTCCAACGCATGCGCCTTCCAGCATTAGACGAAAATCCGCGGCTCTTTGACTGATTCGTCTCGTGTGTTCGTGTCAATCGTATCTAGATAACGTGAAGAGGAAGCTGATGGAGGAGGCCAGTCACCTGCCGTGGATCGTTCTCACGGCGCTTCTCGCCACGCTTCTCATCGTTTCCTTCGTCTCCAACATCCTCTTCTTCTCCAAGCTGCGACGACACCGGGCCGAGTGCGCAAAGTACGGCATTGAAAACGGTAAGCGTACGGGCTGTACTTAACCTCACATCCCATGACATTTATATATGACCATGACGAATACGAATTGGTGCAAAACAATAGACTATTATAGCCTCTGATGTAGGCGAATCTAATACTTGCTAAGCACACGGATCGCTCTTTGTTTTACCACAGATATATACCGTACTTGTAAAAACACTGTGTTTGTTTATATCTATGATTTTACCAATCGTCCTTTCACACGCATGAGTATTAGCAGGCGTATATGTGACCTTTGTACCTGTGTAACTGCCGGAATTAAGCGTTCATTTCATTTTGCGTAGCATTTGTAGCGGAACCGCCAAAGTACATGGGCGCGGGTCTTTCTAGCCACGGGAACTCACTCAGTTGCGACAACAACGAACACCAGTGTAGAAATGCCGGTCAGCTACCGGCCAACACCGACAAGAACTCACGGAGACTCTCGTAGTTAACACCTGTGCTCTCATTATCGCCACTAACCTCCTCGTGCAGGCGAACACCCGGTATATACGTATAGAGATATCTAGGTGGTCATTCGTACTCGGCGTGGCTTTTAGATGGTATTCGTGCGATTTGTCGAACGAGTCGGTGACCGGTTTTATTCGCTGAATTTCCAGAATCATGAAGTAAAACGCAATGACATCCTTGAATCAGTGTCATCTTCTAACATTTGTATAATTATGCGAATTCACGTACCTCATCATATCAGGCTCAGACCAGACCGTTCGAAGCTTATTGTCACATTTGTTGAAAAAGACATAAGGAGCGATGCTCATTGTTTGATACAATGTTGATGTCCATTGTTGAGCACACAGACGTAGAATATTCATATAATTCTGATAATTTACAATGTGGTAAACTCACGTGATAAGATATGATTAGGCGCGTTCCCACACAAGAAAAACCGCGATGCTAATCGCGATGAAATACCGAGATAATTGTGTCGTTGTTCACACAGGCGAATAATCGCGCTAATCGCCGAGCGGGATAATTCTATTAATCGAACTGCGCATGCTCACTGCTGGAATGATGCTCACTGCGCATGCTCACTGCTCACTCGCTTGGAATGATGGGATAGAAAATACCGGGATTATTTGCGCGAGCGTTCACACACGCAAATAATCGCGCTAAAATACCGGGATTATTTGCGCGAGCGTTCACACACGCAAATAATCGCGCTAATTCCAAAGCGAGCGTTCACACACGCAAATAATCGCGCTAATTCCAAAGCGAGCGTTCACACACGCAAATAATCGCGCTAATTCCAAATAATCGCAGTCAAAAGTGCGATGGAGCGCGGATGCTGCATCGCATTATTAGCTGAGTATTACTTGCGTTTCACACTTCGTAAATTACATCTCCGGCGTATTTACGGGATCGCGATGCCAAAAACGCGGATTTGCATCCCGCTTATTCGCGCCGCCAGTGTCGAGACGCCGCCTAATAACTCTTTTCGTAATTGCTGCTTTGAACTCTCTTTGCAGGAACGTGAAAGAAAATCGCTGGCATAGCGCCGCGAGAACGGAGAAGTGGTGTAAGACCACTGTAATATATCGCTAAATGGCCTACAATTATTGTTTGATATCTATTGCTAGCTATATGATATTCAGCACGCATTTATGTAAAGTATGTAATGATGTTATTATAGTATTTTTATTATTTTGTCTTGCCCCTGTGAATCAAATGCAGTATATGACGCAATCTTAACATTCCATGTGGAAATGCCAGATAGCGAAAACGTGGGTCGTGCAACAAAATCTTCTACCGTATATCAACAGATCAGTTATAAAGGTACAATTATGAACAATCTACATATTAAATGCTCATAATACTACTACGATCACCATCCATCTAGTAAGACTTTAATGCACAATAAGGGAAGTTAAAGTAATATCAGGAGTGTATAATGTAGAGACATATCACTGCACTCCTGGTAATATAGATAGGGTATTGAACCAACTGTATTGATGTATAAGGATATAATTTGCCAAAAGGCCTATTGCCTATTTTGCATATTCTCAAGCACCACTACGATATGTTAGAAAATTTAACAATACAATGTCATACAATTTACATATCCATGTATAAGTACGAATTAAGCCAATGTAACATATGCGCATTTACATGCAAGTAAAGACTTGTTTTTTATGTTACATATGTTTTACTCGTTCTGTTCCGCATGCTTTAATCATTTAGGATCACATCATCAGGATATCTTATACGGATATATAAAAATTATGCGCACGCGC
>NW_014578262.1:0-490 GCF_000485595.1 Priapulus caudatus
TATATATATATATATATATATATATATATATAACGCGCGGTACTCATAATGGTACTTGGCCTTGCACCGAGTCTGTAGCTTTTATATCTCCTCCGCGCCTCTCCCCCTCTCCTCCTCTCGACCTCCCTTCTCCCCCCTCTCCCCTCCCCTTCTCTCTCTATAGCATGATTTGCGGCATCATTCGACTCGATTGCCGTGTCGAGAAATCTATTTATAGCACCCGCAGGATGCGACGATGCGACGACCCCTCATAGTGATGTTTTTTTTATTATTATTTGTTCGCAGGAGGTGACCTTGGAGAGATTGAACACGACGGCGAAGCTAGGATTGACGCTGTGCTACGGCGCCGGTGATGGCGCCGACACGGACATCTTCATCAGCGAGGTGCGTGCTAAACACTTGTATATATGGAGAGAGAGAGAGGAGGGGGAGGGAGAGAGAAGGAGAGAGAGAGAGAGGTGGGGAGGGGGAGAGGAGAGTGGTGAGAGAG
>NW_014578262.1:2031-9972 GCF_000485595.1 Priapulus caudatus
CTCTCTCTCTCTCTCTCATTCTCTTCCTCTTTCTCTCTCTCTCTCTCTCTCTCTCTCTCTCTCTCTCTCTCTCAGTTCTCGCATCCCTCCCATCTCCCAGCAGCCTCGCAGGCAGGGCGTCGAGCCACCGCTGCTGTTACTGCCGACTCTGCTGACCTCACTCGAACACAAATATTCTTTCTAATGCGCTTGTTTATCGTGTCGGTTGTAAAACTGCGGCAGTTTTGGCTCGCGTGCGTGCGTGCGTGCGTGCGTGTATGAGTATCTGCTTGCATTCGCGTCCGCGGCCCCGTGGAGAGTTTATTTGAGTTTGCTTCGCATCTTTTGTCGAGATCTAACGCGCTTCCTGTTGCTGCTACTGCTGCTGGTGCTACTGCTGCTGCTGTTACTGCTGCTGCTGCTACTGCTGGTGTTGCTGCTACTGCTACTGCTGCTACTGCTACTGCTGCTGCTACCGCTACTGCTGCTGTTGCTGCTGCTGCTACTGCTACTGCTGCTGTTACTGCTGGTGTTGCTGCTACTGCTACTGCTGCTACTGCTACTGCTACTGCTACTGCTGCTGCTACTGCTACTGCTGCTGTTACTGCTGCTGTTACTGCTGGTGCTGCTACTGCTACTGCTGCTGCTGATGATGATGATGGTTATGATAGGTCTATATATTATAGATATTCCCTTCCACATAACACACGATGTGTGTGTGTGCGTGCGTGCGTGCGTGCGTGCGTGCGTGCGTGCGTGCGTGTGTGTGCGTGAGAGAGACCTACGTCGTCACCTTCAGCAGCTAGCGGCCGTACTATGCGTGACGCTCACATCACGGAGCAATCGCCTTATTAGAGCCCCCCATGAGATCCTCCTCTTCTTCTCTCTCTGCATTTTTTTAATTTTATTACAGCGCGCATGAATAGCGTATTTCGCTGCATTACGCGAACAGCGAACATTATTGTCGTTAATTACCACTCCGTAGCTAATCAATACGAATCTACACCTAATTAAAGCTGATCCTCCAGCGTTAAGGGCCCCATATGCCACTCAGTTGTCGTCGTCGTAGTTAAAGAGTTGTCGAGCGTTGCTGCTGTTGTTGTTGTTGTGTGATAAGTAGCACGAGTATGATGACTGAGTGATGGTGAGAGCGTGCGCGTGTTGCTGTGATGACCGTGATTGTAGTCTGAATATCACAGTACCGTACACACTGTACACACGGTACTACTCTACTACCGTACACACTGTACTACTATACCGTACTACTGTACACACGGTAGTTGCACCCTTCTCGCTACGGCAAAACCGCGTGTTACTCTCAGAGTACACACTATATACGTACGTGGAATGAAACACTGTGTACGCTGTAGTGTATCGCTTATATAGAGATTTAAATAAAACGATATAGTATATAGCGTATTTAGCTTAATATATCAACTCGCTTATAGTACGTTGTACGTATGTACGGACGAAAAATCATATATCATGTATCATATAAATATTCTACGGTAATGTCGCTACCCTACACTAGTGTTCATTAAACTCATACTCATATATCATGTATCATATACATTATTCAGGGGTAGAAATTAACTTTTGAACACGGGAGTCCAACGGACTCCCGACCCTCAAAAAGAGGGAGTCCGCAGCAAAATAAGGGAGTTCGCAGTTTGAAGTTCAAAATTAAAGAATATTAACAATAACGCATGTGCTTATTTTGAAGATTCATGCGGTTGCACGTCTGCCCAATTTTCCTTGGACATTAGCTGAAAAAATACAGTAATTCAGTGAGGACGTGCTCTGAAACGAACTAGTTAGTATGGCAGTTTTTTCAGTGAGTCACACGGACTCCTGCATATGTCAAATCAGGGAGTCCGACAGTAAATCAGGGAGTATTTGACTCCGGACTCCCGTTAATTTTGCACCCTGATATAGCGTATTTAACTTAATATATCAACTCGCTAATAGTACGTTGTACTTATGTACATACGAAAAATCGTCTGGATATAACGAGGAGAGAGGGGGTCCATGCGCGCGGGAGAGAGGGGGTCCATGCGCGCGGGAGAGAGGGGGTCCATGCGCGCGTGCCCCGTCTCTCTGTCTCTCTGTCTCTCTCTCTCTCTCTCTCATTCTCACTCTCACTCTCTCTCTCTCTCTCTCTCTCTCTCTCTCTCTCTCTCTCTCTCTCTCTCTCCCTCTCTCCCTCCTCCGGTTCCTCTAGTTCCCATGGCCCCTCGCTGTGCGGCACTTTGTACCACCTCCTGCTGGCTGGTGGTTTAGTTACGGCGACGTTTGGTTTGCCCACCGGCTCGCTCCGTCGGTACCTTTTACTGATGCCGCGCTACACTCGCTGTGGTAGCGCCGCCGTGGAGGCGCGGTAGCCACTCTCGGCTGCGGCGGCCGGGAAGCTTGAGTTAAAAGCCCGGCTCTCCCCACCCCCGTATAGCAACCCCCCGGGGGGAGGGAGGGGGGGACTCGCGTAACAGGTGAACCATCTGTCAGCGCTAGTAGTCGCCTGTGTTGCTCCTCTCTCCTGTGTGTCTGTTCTCTCTTTCTTTCGCGTAACTCTCTCGCTCTTTCTTTCTCTCGTTCTTTCGATCTCTGGCTCTCTCTCTCTCTCTTTCTCTCTCTCCTTTCTTCTCCGCTCGCCTCCTCTCTCTCTCTTCCTCTCTCTCTCTCTTCTTTCTTTCTTTCGGTTCTTCTCTTTCTCTCGTTCTTTCGATCCATAGGCCTCCTCTCTCTCTCTCTATCTCTCTCTCTCCTCTCTCTATCTCTCTTCTCTCTCCTTCTCTCTCTCTCTCTCTCTCTCTCTCTCTCTCTCTCTCTCTCTCTTTCTCTCTCGTTTCTCTGTCTCTCTCTTCTCGCTCTCTCTCTCTCTCTCTCTCTCTCTCTCTCTCCTCTCTCTCTCTTCTCTCTCTCTCTTCTCTCTCTTCTCTCTGTCTGTTCTCTTTCGCTCGCACGCCACGCTCTCTATCTCTCTCTCCCTTCCCTCTCTCTCTCGCTCCCTCTAGGCGTGTTTGGTGAGTGAAATCGACACGACTTTCTTTTATTCGTTCCCGCCTTCGGCCATCGGTGACTCGGTGACTCATTGCTCGCATGCGTGCGTGCTCGTTTTTTTTCTGTGCGGCAATTTAAAAGCTGCCTTCCACTGAAATCTACGAAGCATCTTACTTAAAATAGTGTTCTATGCAAGCCATTTGTACATAAACATTATATTTTGATCAGATATATCCAACACAAATGCTTCCTTGTTCCGCGTTAGGATGTTTACATCGAGTAAAGCGTCCCGCGCTTTTGTGCGGAGTATTATTCACGCAGCGACTCCGCGTGACTCGACCTCTACGCGTATAGATCCGTGCGTCATCAGGGCATGCAATATAGTGCGTAATTAAGCCGAAATTCTTATAATTTCACTAATATCTCCAACGAAAGTAATTTCAAGTAGGAGGTTATTATATCTCTCAATGCTAGTCATTTTAATACTGCGTTTGATCCCAAATGCGCGTGTCTGTTGCTGTCAATGCTAGTTCATTTTAGCGTTGATTGTAACGTGTGTCTGTGCTTGCCTGTTTTGCAGATCAACGGTATCGATGTACATACGCGCGACCAGGCAGTGAAGTTGTTCTCCGAGGACCGCCCAGACATTACGCTGCTCGTTGCCAGACCTCAGTTCCAGGTAAGAACCCCTTTCCCCCACCACCACCCAACTCACCTTAGTCACCCAACTCACCTTCGTCACAAAACTCAACCTGCTCACTCACTCACCTGGTCACTCGCATCACCTTGTCACCAACTCACCTGTCACTCACTCACCTGGTCACTCGCTCACCTTGTCACCAACTCACGCTGGTCACTGCACTCACCTGGTCAACTCACTCACCTTGTCACCAACTCACCTGCTCACTCACTCACCTGCTCACTCACTCACCTGGTCACCAACTCACCTGCTCACTCACTACCTCACACACAAGGTGCGCGTGATGACGCGAAACACGCCAGCTGATGCATTCACCTGTCCGTGTCGTAATCAGCTGATGGACGTTCATCTACTGGTGATCGTCTGCACGGCTGCGTCGTGCGTCCGTGCGTCCGTGCGGTTCGTGCGTGCATGGCCGTGCGTGCCGTGCGTTCGTCCGTGCATGCGTGCGTGCCGTTCGTCCTGTGTGCGTGCGTGCGTGCGATGCGGGTCGTCAGTGCTGTGCGAGGTGCGGCGTGTTGCGATGCATGCATGCCTATCTATGTGATTAATGTGGCACGAATGTTGCTTGCATCATTTAAAAGGGTGTTTAACCCTGCAGTTTAAACAGTATGTAGTTAGTTCGGCTAGTACTATTACCCGTAGCCTATGCTAAGGCGATCTAATATATATCTTGGAGTTTAACCCCAGTAATTTTAACCAGTGGGCCATTTCTAGGGGTCCGATTAGTGCTGCCTTAGTATCAAGAGCGTATTAGGAGTTGTTTTAGTATTGTTAGTATCTATATGTTTATTCATGCGCTATGAAGGCATCGGCATGGCAAATATTAACCTTGTCACAAACATGCACGGACTGGCACATGCTGCATACACTACTGCGCCTACTGCATATACTGCGCTACACTGCACATCTGATTATACACGCCATCTCAAATGTGCCGCGCATGTGAGCACTAGGAGGCCTTGTAGCCAGCTAAGTTGGATCGAGAAGGAGATAGAACAGTGTAGCTTGCTATGGCGTGCCGACGCCTGCCTATCTATCTAATCTATCTATCTGTCTTAATCTCTCTCTCTCTCTCTCTCTTTCGTCTCTCACGTATATATATTAATAATATATATATTAATATATATAATAATAATATATAATATGTATGTACGATAGCAAAGACTCGTCGATTTGCATCGAGGACAGCACCCCTGCGCATAAACACTCGCTTCTGAGTGATCACGCTAACAAAATATACTAGGCGCACGCCTCGTCGCCCTGCCTGCCCCGTGATCACCGCTGGCTGCTGCTGCCCCTGGCGGCGGCGCTCGTTAAGGCCATGGGGAGAGTAATTATACTAGAGGAGATACATGCTATCGATTAGCGCGATACGAGCGTTACGCGGAGTGTCTCTGATTCGGACTCCGAAGAAAGGTGAAAATAATGCTTCCGTAAGATTTCCGCCATGGTTTCGTGCGACGCCCATGGACGACTGCCCGATAGGATTTGCGGCATGTGCGCGTGAGGTAGCCATTGCATTCTTGCAATGATGAGATTAAGTCTAATAATTTATATATTTATGGGTGTCTTATCGGACCGTTATAAAAGTCTTAAAAGTCTTATGTTGCAGTGAGATAATTATTGTTTGCTGTGGTTAGAACACCCTTGTAGTCTCCTGTGAATGAGACAAGCCCTTGTTTGGTTGTGATGATATAGCTCTTGTAGTCTATTGATGAGATATCTATCTATGCTGTGCATGAGACAGCCCTTGATATGCTGTGGTTAGACAGCCGTTGTATGCTATGCCTTAGACAGCCTTGTATGCTGGTGGTTAGCAATATAAGGCTCTCTAGGCTACTTGACGGCAAGGCGGCGTGGTTGCGTGGTAGGGGGCGTGTTACTGATTCAAGTTATGTGCTGCAGTCGCTGGGATTCCCCCTGTGAATTGCAGACCTGAGGGTTGGCCAGGTGGAGGGGTTTTAGCAGAAATAATGCTTACTACAAGGCATCTACATCACAATGTAAGCTGATGTAACAACTGTGCGGCCTCGAGCAGAGGGAGCGGGGAGCTGTGTGAATTGGCAGCTCCGACTAAACTCAACTAAAGGTTTACGATATTTAAGTCTGTCAGTGCGCGCATGACATAAGGGCACTGCTTATATTCACATCCGTTACTTACCGTCTGCTCCAAGCTACGCGTTTGGGCAAGCTTAAAAGCAAAGAAATTCAAAAATCCTGGGAGTGGTAAACTGGCTTAATTACCTCGTTCTCTCTCTCTCTCTCTCTCTCTCTCTCTCTCTCTTCTCTCTCTCTCTCTCTCTCTCTCCTCTATCTCTCTCTTCTCTCTTCTCTCTCTCTCTTCTCTCTCTCTCGCGCTCTCTCTCTCTCTCTCTCTCTCTCTCGCTCTCCTCTCTCTCTCTCTCTCTCTCTTCTCGCTCTCTCTCTCTCTCTCTTCTCATCTCTCTCGTCTCTCTCTCCCTCTCCATCTCTCTCTCTCTCTCTCTTGCGCTGTCATGGCTTCGTACGTTTTCAAAAGTCGCAACCCCGCAGCAGTTAGTGCCATCTGTATCAACCACACAAATCAGCTTGATTCTCTCATGATCATGCTGTAGGACAAAGCGCAGCATTCATTCTTGTCTAGTCGGCGGTGCCACATGGAGCATGGGTCAGCAGGGAGCATGCCCGGGATTAGCAGCAGCGAGCTAAACACTATGGAGCGCGTTTCATTAAATAGCTGTCTATATACGCTGGCTGTGGGGGTTAGAGCGCTGTGCATGACAGCGCAGCACAGATGTACGACACATTGCGGCTAGCTTACATGCTAGAAATCAGTCCCGGGAACATGGGGGACATCACACACACACACACACACCACACTCACAAACACACACGCACGTCACGCACGCACCCACACAGCGCACACAACACACACACACACATACACACACAACACACACACGCACGCACACACGCACGCACGCACGCCACGCACGCACGCACGCAACAGCACACACACACACTAACTGTGGGATGTTCTTCTCTCTGTTGTCATTCTACATCTCTATGTTATGCTAATAAGGACTCTGTGGGTTCACCACGTACAACTAATCGTGTCCACCATATAGCGCACGCGCGAAAGTAACGCTGAGAGTGTCGAATGGCCACCCAGTGTACTGGCCGGAACGTATCCTGGTAACTATCTAATATTGCCGCGACTCCGTACCTCGCCATACATCCACTAAACGAATCTAGGGAGTCGCCTACGCCTACTCCCTAACCCTAACCCTTAACCTTAACCCAACCCTAACCCTACCCTAACCCTTACCCTAACCCAACATATCAAAATATGTACCAGGGTACGTTCCGGCAGTACCCTGAGCCGGGACATAGACCTATGAAAAAAGGAACGCCATACACTCCAGCGCATCCAAACGTCCACGCGAAATCCCGACAGTTACCCGTATGCCACCAAAAGACAGAAAACATCAATTCCGTAAAATAACCGATCAGACGTGGATGCGTTGGAGGAGGGGGAGGTGGGTAGTGGGACACGTGGAAAGGATTTGTGCCCTCAATTGCGCCTGCTAGGTTCCCTGCTCGTGTGCTCTGCTGTGGATTGGTTATGCACGGCGTGTACGATCGTATATATACGCTTGTGTTAGCCGCTCACCCAGCTCATTTCGCTCGGTCGCCACACGGTTTAAGCCCGTGGCGGCCTGCGCGTTAGCGGCTATGCCAAAAAAGAAAGTAGCTTCCTTTTCAATACGACCGAACACAGGCTGTATTTTTTTTTCGCGGCGCGATAATCGGCAACCTTGCAGCGCCGGCAATCTCTTAAAAATGGGCGCGCTTCTGCCGAGCTTTGTGTTTCCCGAGTTAGGAACGCGCTGCTTTCTCATTTGCGGCCCTGCCAGCGGCAGTGGCCGGCCGGTGTGTACGAGAGAGGAATTCCGTACGAAGCTGAGTCCGGCGCGTCTTGTGTGAAGAAGCACTCGATCAGATATGTGCAATATTGCGGCCTTCGGACGACGGACGTCTGCGCCATCGCTCCGCCGCAGCGCGTTTCGGGTCTCTTTGAACTTAAAGTGCCGGCGAAAACTGCTGTTGACCTTTGACGTCCTGGCGGGCTTGAGAAGCAGTGCCAGGGTCGTTGGTCGTGCCTCGTTGCAGCGTTCGCAACCTTGGCTTAACTCGACCTTTACGTCGCATGCGTCGTCGGCGCCGCGCGTCGTCGTTTCTTGTGGTTTATGGCTGGATATCCTGAGTGAAGACATCTCTGG
>NW_014578262.1:9997-17497 GCF_000485595.1 Priapulus caudatus
AGACACGTTAACTTCACCACGTTACACTATGTGTCCACCATATAGCGCACCGGGGGAAAGTAACGCTGAGAGTGTCAAGCTCGAAGCAATACGTTACTGCAGTTATTAGAGACAACGTCAGAGTTGCGTATGCGTAAAAAGCCGCGAGTAACCCCGTACTAAGGCTGAGAGTGTCTATGCACCCCAGCGTACTGCCGGAACGTATCCTGGTAACTATCTAATATGCCGGACCGTACCTCGCCTACTCCACTAACGAGTCTAGGGAGTCGCCGACGCTTACTCCCTATCCCTAACCCTAACCCTAACCCTAACCCTACCCTAACCCAAACCATATCAAATAGTTACCAGGGTTTCCTGGGCAGTACCCGGCAGTACCCTGGGGGGACATAGACCCTATGAGCGAAAGGAACGCCATCACTCCAACGATCCAAACGTCCACGCGAAATCCCGACGTTCCCGTATGCACCAAAAGACAGAAAACATCAATTCCGTAAAATACCGATCAGACGTGGAGGGTTGGAGGAGGGGGAGGTGGGTAGTGGACACGTGAGATGTGCTCCTGCTAGGTTCCCTGCTCGTGTGTCTCTGCGTGGCTTGTTGGCTTGTGGTATCGCACGCGTGTACGACGTATATATACGGCTTGTTGTTAGCGCTCACCCTCATTCGCTGACCGCACACGTTTAAGCCGTGGCGGCCTGCGCGTAGGCTATGCCAAAAAAGAAAGGTAGGTTCCTTTTCAATACGACTCGAACACAGGCGTGTATTTTTTTCGCGGCGATAATCGCCAACCTTGACGCGGCAATCTCTTAAAAATGGGCGCGCTTTGGCGAGCTTTTGTTTCCGCGAGTAGGAACCGCGCTGCCTTTTCTTTGCGGCTGCAGCGGCAGTGGCGGCGTGTTTGTACCGAGAGGGAATTCCGTACGAAGTGAGTCCGGCGGTCTTGTGAAGAAGCACTCGATCAGATTGTGAATATTGGCGGCCTTCGGACGGACAGACGTCGTGCGCATCGCTCCGCCGCCGCGCATTTCGGAGCTCTTTGAACTTAAGTGCCGCGAAACTGCTTTGACCTTTGACGTCGCTGGCGGGCTGAGGAGCAGTGCAGGGTCGTTCGTCGTGCTCGTGCAGCGTTCGCAACCTTGGCTTAACTCGACTTTACGTCGATACGTCGTCGGCGCCGCGGTCGTCGTTCTTGTGGTTTAGGTGGATATCCTGAGTTGAAGCTCATTATAAATATTAGCTGACAGCTTTCGAATGCTTGAGGAGGAGCTAGGAGAGGGGAGGGAGGAAGGGTAAACGCGGTGGTGACTTCACCCGCAAGGATTTTCGTGTGGAGTGTTTGGAATGTTGGATCGGAGTGCAGATGGCATTGCTTACCTTACATTTCTGAATAGAGGGAGTTAACGAGAGAGAGTAAGCAAAGGCAGGTGGGCGGTCCAGAGAGAAGAGAAAGAGAGCGAGAGAGATAGAGAAAGAGGGGGGGGGAGAGACCGAGAGAGGAGGGGGCGGCACACACCATTTGAAGTGTGGCAGAAAATTGACTTTTGCTTTGTGAAATACCTCACTCACCTTGAACCAAATTTGTTGCACGGCAGCAAATGTTGGCGCAGACTTTCTCCCCATTCATGGCTCATCCGTTAACAAGATTGCCTTAGTAATGTAAGTGCAGTACGGTTGGGGGCCACTGGCTATTTACACAACACTAATGCTGCGCCACTGTTTAAGCCAAAATCTCTAATCCCATCATAACTGAAATGAAGTATTTCGCATTACCTAAACGATACGCCCGTTTATAATCACCGTTTAAGCAAATTCGTGAAACATTTCACAAATTCACAACACAACCACATGCGTAGTTCATCTTCCTAGATCCACTCATCGTCACTTTTGCTGTGTCCGCGATTTTGCGTAAATTTACCGTCAATCTTGCAATATTCTGAGTTGTTCTCCCGGCTGCAGTGGTGTGAGGGGCAGCTGTAGTGACGTTGCAGCGCTAGCTAGCTACTGGCAGTGTGGTAGATATCGCGCGAGTCAATACGGATGAGTATTAGCATTAGTTCTGTTGGAATGTTGTCGGACAAGCAAAACTGCTGCTCGTGTCTCACGCTGCCGCTGCTGCTGCATTGATTATCGTGCGCGCGCGTGTGTGAAATCCTGGACTAGCTATTATGCGTGGAATCGCGCACGCACGCACGCACGCACGCAGACGCTGCGCATCGCGCCTGCCGCCTGCGCATCGGCGGGAGTCGTGTGCGTGCGTGTGTGCGTGCGTGCGTGCGTGTGTACGTATGTGCGTGCGTGCTTGCTTGCTAGTATGCTTGCGTGTATGCATTCGTACATATCTGCTTGCGTGCGCGCGTGCGTGCGTGCGTGCGTGTGCGCGTGCGTGCGCGCGTGCGTGCGCGCGTGAGCACGGCCCGCACCCACCGTCAGCTGCGACTAACAACGAACAAACGCTCGCTTTAAACATCGTAATTAACCACAACAACGTGACGTCACCTACAGCCGTAATAACTGCATCTTCATTTTTTTCCCTGTGTCTTCCAACTAACCAAAGCATGGTCTGCACTCACACTCACACTCACTCGTTTGCTAGATCTTAACGTGCACATTTGTACGCTTGCGGTTTGTGCCCCATAATTTTGAAACTAAATTTGCCATACTCTGTCTCCAGGTGGACGATGGCTTTCTGGATGAGCACACTAGTGTCTACTTGGACGAGCTGCAGATAGAGATGCTGGAGCAGCAGCACAGGCAGAACATGCAGTTCACAGCCCAGGTCAGCAGTAGCGCCATCTATCGTAACATATCGTTAATAAAAACATAGCGTTCTATACGCATATCGTAAATAAAAAAAATATCAAACTTTCCTCCCCCACACACTCACCCAACGAACCGACTGAAATAGATGCATTCCTTTTGTTGAGGCCTGAGCGAATTCGTGTTTCGTGAGATTCCTTTTGCTCGCCACACGAGAGAAACCTGTTATCGTTGCAATAGGGAATTCCTTAGTGAGACCTCGACATTCACACATTCACGCTTTCTCCTCTTAGCACCACTTGAGGCGCGTGCACATGACAGGTTTACCTATAGCTAGCTTCCCTTCCCGACATCGCAGCCGTAGTCGTCTCTCGACTAAAGAAGTTTAAGATTAATTGGGCCATGTGTGTTGTCCTTGTTGTCCTAATTGATTCGCTGCGGCCGCTCTGTTTTCGCTGCGACTCTGCGGTTGCCACGGCGATGTGCAAACAAGCGCCGACTCTGTTTGGTTAGTTGTCATGCGAATAAGAGCCGCTTTTTTGCTCCTATTTTTGACATTGATTGGCGATTTAACGATTTCTGAAGGGGGAAGCTGGCTGGTGCAAAGCCGTGTCCTCGTCCTCCTCCTCTTCCTGCTCCTCCTCCTCTTCCAACGTTATAACCATCTGCTGCCCCCGCCCCAATTTTGCAAAAAACGTCGAAATGCTCGCTTTTCTAAAATCAACAGCAGCATCTTGATTTTTTGAGAAAAAATCGTCTCCCGCTGTTTCAATACAGGATTATTAATAATAGCTTGCGTTCGCAGGAAAAAATGTGCCAATCAATTGCGCAACTGGCTAGTGCCCAATTACTATATATTGAATTCTTTATTGATTTTGCTTTTGCTATTGCTTTGCGTGTTTATTGTGTGATTGATAGATTGAATTAAAATTGATTCATTGATTGATTAAATATAATATAATTAAAATAAATAAGATATATCATACAGATAATTTTAATATACGTAATTACATATTTTATAAAAATATATGTATAAATAAATATATTTTTATAAACAAGATATAGAGAATAGAGAATTACAGAGTTGACCTCATGTCATAGCGAGTATATACGAGTTGACCCTACACATCATCATATCTGACCCCCTCGCGTCATCAATGCTGACCCCACACGTCATCATATCTGACCCCCTCGCGTCATCAATGCTGACCCCACACGTCATCATATCTGACCTCACGCATCATCTTTGCGTCATGCTTGCAGGGCGGCCGAGGCGGCGGCGACGATGATGGAGCGCTGGATGGCTCCGGCGGTCAGGAGAAACACGAGAAGGACAGCGGGGTAGGCCGCACGGACGAGTCGACGAAGAACGACGAGTCGTCCGAGCCGGAGATGAACGAGACGGAGTGCGCGTCGCCGAGCAGCCGACGCGGCGGCGGCGGCGGCGGCGGCGCAGACGATAGCAACCTCGGCAGCAACGACAGCTTCACGTCGAACGAACACGAGTTCTGCAGCAGCGACGTCATCGCCAACTCCGCGTCCGCCGGCGACGCGCGGGTCGGATTCCGCGAAGCCCTCGAGACGAAGCTGAGCTCGCAGGACGAGGCCAGCGTGACGACGACGACGATGCCGCCGCTGCAGGCGCGGGTCGACTCCCAGAGCAGCATCGACCGCGAGCTGGAAGCCCTGCACCGCGAGATGGAGAACATTCAGTTGGAGTGTCAGTCGATAGTGCAGAACCACGCACGCGAGGAGCAACGCCTGCTCGCCCAGTCCCCGCCGCCGCCGCCCGCGACCGTGGCGGCCCCGGAGGAATCGCCGGACGCGTGGCGAGTCATCGGGGGGTCCGACAGCGGGCGGGAGGGCGGGCGGCGCAGCGGCGGAGGAGGGGGAAGGACGCGCAAGGTCGAGGAGAAGGAGAAGGACTCGTCGAGCGCGTACAACACAGGAGAGAGCGGCCACAGCTGCCGCAGCACGCCGCTGACGCTGGAGCTGACGCCGCCGCCGCCGACGCACGCGAACGTCGTCGTCAACGGCAACGACCACCGCGAGTCGACGATGTCGCTCTGCGATCCGGAGCGCACGCGGGAACGCTACGAGGAGCGGCGGCGGCGCGAGCGGGAACGCACGCGCGGCACCGCCCCCTCCCCCTCCCCCGCCCCCGAGGTCGCCGAGACGATGTACACGAACCCGGAGCATCTTCAGCACACGATACTCCTGCAGCAGCGCATGCTGCAGGACCGGCTCGCGAGG
This sequence comes from Priapulus caudatus, assembly GCF_000485595.1. Lineage (NCBI taxonomy): Eukaryota > Metazoa > Priapulida > Priapulimorpha > Priapulimorphida > Priapulidae > Priapulus > Priapulus caudatus. The sequence goes on from NW_014578262.1 coordinate 15,008, forward strand.
CAGGGCCGCCTCGACCCCCGCGCCGGGTGCTACCTCGACTCGACGCTCGGCAGCGAGATGTCTCAGATCCCGGAGGGCGTCGAGGTCGAGTGGAAGGTGAAGCGGCGCGCGGACGGCACCCGCTACATCACGCGGCGGCCCGTGCGGAACCGCATCCTCAAGGACCGCGAGACGAAGCTGCTGGAGGAGCGCTGCGGCATGACGACGGACGACGACACGATGAGCGAGCTCAAGGTCGGCCGCTACTGGTCGAAGGAGGAGCGCAAGCGCCACCTGGAACGCGCGCGCGACCAGAAGCGACGTCGCGAGTACATGCAGCGCGCGCGCATGGAGAGCCTGAAGGAGGCGGTGGGCGAGGACGGACGCAAGCGGCCGAGCATCCTCGAGCTGAGCCAGAAGAAGATGGAGAAGAGGCAGATGAAGGGGAAGAAGTTTGACGACTTTGTGACGGTGCAGGAGATGATGGTTCATGGCGGACAGACGCTGACAGCGCCGGGCAGCAAGCTGCTATCCGTCACCACCGTGTAAATAACGCACGACCTCCGTAAAGGTCGCTCACTCCCTCCCCTCCCCCATTCTTGCCCTAGGTCTCTTGCTTCCTCTTCTCCCTTTGGTCCCACCCACAGCGCGTTCCTGTCTCCCTCCCCTCCTTCCATTCACACCCACCCATCAATTCTTCAGTCCCACCCCTACACACGGTCCCTCTCTCTCTCTGCCCTCATCCAGTTCACACCCAGCCACCAGTCCCTCTCTCCCTCCCGTCCCTCCGGTCCAACACACACCCGGTACGTCCCACCCTCACTTTACTAACCACACATCTCAATCGCCATGCCTTTCTCCCTCCCTCCTGCTGCATCTCCCCTTCTCCTTCTGCCCCCAACGTGAGCCCTCTGCCGAGCTAATACTCCTTGTAGGTATTGCCCACGGTGGTGGCAACCGCAGCCGCAAAATGTCCATTATGACACCGCGGTGCCGAACTGCGACGCGGGTTCTAAATTTATTTATTGGATACTGGTGTTTAACTGCGCGTACGAGCGCGGAGAGTTGTCGATGGTCGGAGACAGCTTCGCCAATCCTAGCACTGTCGTCTGCCTGCCGTACGCGCGCGCATGCGCAGGGCCGTTACGCGCTGACAATTTGTTAACTGACCATTGGACCTCCCCCTACCCCGTGTGTGTAGCTGGTCGAACGTTGTGCGATGACGGGGAGGTGAAATGTTTCTTGTGCGGCGTCTGCAGCGGGCGGTCCTGGCCGCGGTTTTGCCACCAGAGGGCGCGATGATGTATATCTGGTGAATTACAGATACTCGCGACCCCCCCCCCCCGCGTGTGTTTTTCAGGGGCGGTTATCAGGAAGTTGTTGCTGGGAAAGCTTTTGATTTAGACCCGTTAAAACACACGCTGGTAACGTTCGTCGCATTCTTCCCTAGTTTTACGAACGGGAGGAAAACGTGAAAACGCCGCCTAGCCGTTGTTGCCATGGTGATGCGTGTATCGCACATAACAAGAAGCATTTCGTCTGAATCGTGCTTTAAGATATAGCGGACAAATTGTGTTCTATCAGACATATATATGAGTTATAAATATGTGAATATGTTGGCACTGTAATGAGATATTGTGTAGTTTAATGGAAATTTATATTGTAATTGCTATCAATGTAAAACTGAGCGCGTACTTGGTAAGAAAGGTCTCTGATAATGCTACGTAATGTATAGCCTATGTATCATAAAAATCAACTATAGTGTATACACGTAGAAGTGTGGGACGCCATAACAAAGCCTCGTGGTCGTTGTTATTCCAGTAACGTGAGTTAGTCGTTCATTTGCAAAGTGAACTTTTATCAACCGCCAGCGTGAGAGTTGTGTAGATGTACCTATAGCATGTAATCGATCGATCATGGAATGTAATATTCTACACTCTTTCAGCACCGAACCTTCGTGCAAAATACCTGTACCGGATGATTATCAACGGGTTTCTTTAGTCGAGATCAGAAGCTGCGTACAAAGGAACGAATAAATAAAGAGATAACTTGGTTGGTTTCTACTCAACCGTGCGGTTCAAACGTACCTGCTAACGTTTCGCGTTCTAGCAGGAGGCTTTTTCAAGTAGTGACATCAAAGAGATCTATGCGTTTTGCTCTGTCGTTCGAGCCAGAGCTGATGTTGATGCAATTGTTTTCCCCCCAATAGTAGCTACCGTCTGTCTCTGTCGCTTCCTAGCGCAGTGTGTGTTGCCTCGCACAGTGTTTGCTGTGCGCCCGGTTCGCGTGGGGTGGGTATTGTTCGTCCCCCCTACCCTTTTGCATTGGTATAACTGTGCGACTGTAAGACACGAGTGGTTGCTATAATCCCCCCTATTGGAATTTCCGCGTAATTCTTCTGTTCACAGTCTATATTTTGTGCTGTTTACTGTTTTGCCTGCGTAGCGTGGAGTAAGTATGCGCGCAAATTTGAGTTTTTTTAGTCGAATGCACTCACTGCCGGTTCGCCGT
>NW_014578262.1:19997-27799 GCF_000485595.1 Priapulus caudatus
AATTTCCTTCAAAAGTTTTTTCATGCTTGACTGGTCATGGGCGATACTATCCGCGAGAGGGGAGTAAGGAAGTGCAACTTGAGAGCGCCATCTGTCGTGGAGTTTGAAGGAAGTGCGGGAGCAGAAACGGAGAGAGGCGAGTATATATATATATATATATCAAGAGTACATAATAGATATATATATATATATAGCGCCCAGAAAAAAGAGAAAAATTGCGGAAGAGAAAGATACAGAGTGTGTGAGAAAGAGAGCAGAGCAGTAGAGAGAGCAGATAAAGAGAGAGAGAGGAGGAGAGAGACGAGAGAGAGGTATTATGTGTGTGGCGTGCGTGGCGCGTGTGGCGTGCTGCGTGCGTGCTGCGTGCGTTGCGTGCGTAAAGAGAAATATTGCGACAGAGAGAGAGAGGACTAGACGAGAGATAGAGCAGAGAGAGAGAGAGGAAAGAGAGAGAGAGAGAGCGAGAGAGCAGAGAGAGAGAGAGAGAGAGAGAGAGAGTCGAGCGAGAGAGAGAGAGAGAGAAAGGAGGAGAGAGAGAGAGAGAGAGAGAGAAAGAGAGAGAGAGAAAGAGAGAGAGAGAGCGAGAGAGACGAAGAGAGAGGAGAGAGAGAGAAGAGAGAGAGAGAGAGGAGGAGAGAGAGAGAGAGAGAGCAGAGAGAAGAAATAAGAACAACATGGACACCAATGCAGATATAGATAAACACTATATATATGTAAAATTGTCTACAAGCAACAGATAAACGTACACGAAATTTAACTGTAAGAAGATTGAAATTTATTCGCATATTTACATTCTAGTTAGACAATTTCGTATAGCACGACTAAATTTCACATTCATAAGAGATTTATAATAACATTTAATAACACTAAGCAGCCTATATTGCATAAAGATCTGAACATGCTACAAAACTGATACAAGATGTATCACAGAGCAGTTTTATACAACAAGTGGCCGCGGAGTGACAGCGCTCATCTAACCGTCTACTGCGTGACTGCTGTGGTGGAGAGGTGGGATTCTAGTAAACCCTGCTTAGTCCCACATGTGTTACATACGCGCCGAAACAGTGGAAGGGCACAGGGGTGGTATCAGGAACCTTCTCAAAAGAATGTTTGTTGGAATCGTTATGAAAGTTGCCACGAGATGGCGCGTAGCGTTTAAGTGTCTTAAGATTAAAGATGGAAGCTCCCATCGTAACGTAGTACCAACAAACTATTGCAAGACAGAATAGGTAAGCATCATCCATTTCCTACGCCACGCCTACAGGCGAATAGAAAGCTGCCACTAGCTGTAAGCTAATTAACGCAGGCCAAAACTACACAGTAACTAATCACCACCACATGCCCTGGCACGTGGCCACTGCAGTGGCATAAGTTAACAAGATTGTAACACACTGACAAGTACAGAATGCCATATCGAAATTATACGATTTAAGTAGCATAAACCTTCCTTCACACAAATTTGCTTATTGGAATTTCACTCTGCATTGTAGGCCTCATACATCCAGGCCTGATATGANGAGAGAGAGAGAGAGAGAGAGAGAGAGAGAGAGAGAGGAGAGAGAGAGAGAAATAAGAACAACATGGACACCAATGCAGATATAGATGAAAATATATGAATGTAAAATTGGTCTAACAACAGATAAACGTACACCGAAATTTGAAATTAGATGTAAGAATTTATTCGCATATTCAGTTCTAGTTGGACAATTTCGTATAGCCAGATAAATTTCACATTCATTAAGAGAATTTATAAATAACATTTAATAACACTAAGCAGCTATACTTGCATAAAGATCTAACATGCTAAAACTGATACAGATGTATCCACAGGGCATTTTAATACAAAAACCGGTGGAAAGGAGTATATAGTAATATACAGTAAACGTATGCACTAATTCTGCGCAAATCATGAACTCTCATTGATCAACTACCATTAGTAACAACAGTACAAGATGCAAAATATTCCATGGCTTTTGCCTTATGTTAAATCAGGAGTAAAATAACATGGGTTACGCATACACCTCATCGTTTTACTCCTGATACCATACTGTACAGATGCTGATGTTACTAATGTACATGTATGCATCTTCATCCAACTTCAAGTATATAAATGGTGGAATGTTTCATCGTATATTCTCGTTTGATTTGTAGTTGCATCACAGTATATTGCATGTATATACTTGCAAGGTGGCCAATATAGTTACGTGCATAGTTTTGCCACGAGCAAAATGCGTGTACACTAATACCATATCCACATCTATACCATATGTACATGTGCAATGGCACTATAGGATTTGTTCAGGAGTCTATCAATTGATAGACTCCTGATTTGTTGTGGTATTGATACCGATTCATAACTTTCACAAAAGGCCATTTTGCATGTGTTCACTCAATGACTTTAGAAAACGTCCCGATGGTGACAACCATGGTGACCTCTAGGTGACCTCTATTGCACTGTTTTCATAGCCTATCCTAGTAGCATATATGCAACTGCGAGTTGAACACAAGACCTTTTTAGTGTTAGCAAGTAGAATGCTACAACTCTTCATGAAAATGTGACATTCCGTATGCTAAACGCATCATACTACCAACCTAAATTGAATGTATACTGCACGTTTAACAACCTCAGGTATGCTGCACTGATAGTTGTACTAGTTAGTATATAGAGATCAGTGGTAGGCCTACTCCAAAATCTCGAGCAACTGCATTGCTCATGCTAATTATTATTGTCATCTACTAGTGGCATATTGCGAAGATGCTTAACTTAATCAACATCGAAACCACAACAAACTAGAGACTCTAGAGAGCCATTGCATTTTCACAGTGTGGATATACTTGTGCTAGGAATTTCATAATATAGATCTATATTATCAATATTATGACACTCCTGCTTCTGCTGATATATATGTCAGCTACTGCACAACAGTCTGCAATGCTGTTGCGTATCGGAGGGATTTCACGAAACATAAGTGCGTGCGTGCGTGACTGCATGTGAGAGAGGGGGTGAGAGAGGGTGAGCGGGAAGGCGAGAGAATTAACTATATTAGAAGGAATATGTCCATCCGTGCCTGTGTGTGCCGTTTGTGCCATATACGTGCGTTTGTCTGCGCGTGTGTACTGCGCATACGTGTAGACATCTCCGTCTGCATTCTTCCTTCCCTCCGTCCCGCTCTTCTTCCTCCTCTCCTCTTACTCTCTTCCCCTCAGTATTTGCCTCCCCCTCTCGCAGATAGTATTGCCCACGGCATCCGTTGCACGGTGAAAAGTTAGCAAGGCAAATGGCTGGTTTTCAGCCTCAACTTTTTCACCCCCCTCCCCCAAAAAAGGTGAAGATACGGCTATAATTTCATACGCGTTTTTAGAGTCACACAAACACACATACACACACACGAACGGACGCCCACACGCGGGCATGGTCGCCCGCACGCGTGCTCGTGTATTATAGACGTAAATTCACATCATGTGCATCGGGGGGTGAAAAAGTTTCGGCATCGGGGGCTGAAATACGGCAATTTGGAGTCTTGAAATCTTGAAAATCTTCTCTATCTCTCGCTCTCTTCTTAGTATAGCTTTTATAGCCAGTCTAAACATGGCGCCACGCACGTGACAGTACATGACCAATCAGGTACTTCTTGACATATGTGTTCGTACGTTGTTTACAAACCAAAACCACACATACATACATCATTAGAAATGGAAACCGATTCTAATAACATGAATGCGAGCTGCACAAATGTAGTAGGTCTTCCAGGATGGTCGAGAAAACGGGTGCAAAGGGCATCTGGGAAAAGTAAAGGCAAATACGATGTGTACATTATCAGGTGAGTATATTTATGATCAAGGTATAAAACCGACCAGGCCATCCGACTGTTAGTGTTACACGTCGTACACAGTCAGTGAGTCACAGGCACTTGAAGCTTTTCAATAACATATAATGCTAAATAAATACATATTGTCATATATACATATATATATATATATGCATTATATTTTATTGAAACGCTTCAAGTGTCCGTGGACCAGGCTGTGTGACTAACGTCAATATACACATGATCAATGTATCTCTAGTCTTGAACCGTCATGGTCACAGACGAACAAGGACTAGATCTATGACTATGAGCTATGATCAAGCAGGATCCCCCTCGATGTTTATTGTATATTATAGTTATATATACTTAAATTTATTACTTTTTTGCACAGCAATTTAGTCTTTACCTTTAGCTATTGATCGAACAATAATTGAAGACACGTGTGTATTGCATTTGCAGCCCAGATGGCAGGAAATTCCGATCAAGACCTGAACTGCTAACCTATCTGAATATTCATAACAACGTGGACTGCCTTGACGCTTTTAGGAGTGTCGTAAACTTTGCATTTGGCTACAATGCTACAAACATAAACCAACAAAATAAACGCACAACACGGAAACTGCTTGTACGCAAGAGTAGAGAAACACTTGCATCGACAAGTACCGTAATTGATAATGAAACTGATGAAGCACATGGAACGAAAGACGGTTCCAGTCAGCTTCTCTACAGAAAGGATTTGGACTGCACTATACAGGATGCACCCACTTCACCATGCGTTGATCCAGTGATGCAAAGCCCAAGTCGCAGCGATGAAGAAAACTTCCCTCATGTTGCAAGTATATACGTACAAATTAACATAAGGCCAAAACAAAATATAGGTGTGGTTACCGTTTCATGCCGAAAAAAATAGGGTATGTAGGTAGGGAAAACATTTTATTTTATTGAAACATTTTATTTACGAACCATGTCTGAAGGATGTGCGTTGTGCCTTTTGAAGCAAGAACTGTCCAATTCATATTTTTATTTTATTTTTTATTTTTTTTATTTTTTTTTTACTTTAAAGAAAATTGACAATAAAATGTTTAGGGTCGCTGGGAATAAATAGGGTCGGTCGGGAAACGGTAACCACACCTATATTTTGTTTTGGCCTAACCAGAAAATATGAAACATTAAAAGTTGAGTGATACCACAGGGGATGATTGTGAGTGTAATACAGTTATGACATCTCTGAAATTTATTTTGCTGTTGGTCAGCTATCAATCCTTCCACCCAGGTGAGGGCTGTGGTCTAAATAGCTTCACGTGTTTAAGAATGATATTAGTAACCCAGTGTGTCTCCTAAATTTAGAAAGCTATCTTAAACATTGCCCCCTACCCCCTACTAGGTATTGTCTCAGGCATCAGCTATAAGTTCTGTGTATATATATACCTACGAGCCTGTACATGTATGCTCGGGTGTATGTTTCACTTAGATGTACAACATTATTTATATCTTTTTAATTTAGCTACATCGCAAGGAGACCTTACTGCCAAAGGAATTTCTGTCAGGCCAGGAAAATGCAAAAGAGTTACCTCAAAAAGCAAATACTTTAGCAGGAGAGGAAGTTGCAAAGTTATTGGCCCACCACGAAAGCTACGAATGAGGGAAAAGGTACAATCAGTATTAGAGAAATTCCCTATTGAATTATTTTTTTTTGTAAATATATAGCTTTGCTATGTAATTTCTTACATAACAAGTTGATAACATTCCATGCCAATGCTAGAAAGCAACATATATATGATGTAAATTTTCTCATCCTTTTTTGTTGTTGTTTTGGCTGGCTGCGTTATTATGTAATCAGTAACGTCATAATCGACTCCTTGCGTAGATATCCAGCATTCTGAGCCAAGAGGAATCAAGATGGACTCCTCCAAAGTCACCGTATAACCTTGTGCAGGAATGTCTATATCACAATCCGTGGCAGCTGCTTGTTGCCACTATATTTCTCAACAAGACATCAGGTAATAGTGCGCTCTAGGGATGTATATAATATTTAAAGTAATGATTATCAAATCAATTAGTTAACTTTTCTCTCTGAGCGAGATAACCCCTCCCTCTTAAATATTGTTGGTGGGCAGATCAAACTCATGCCAAGATCTTGATTGTTTGCCACTTTGTTACTGTTACTAAGTGTTTTTTAAGGTGGTTATTACGATCAGTTGGGGGAGCCATCCACGACAATTTGAAGGGTAGATTCCCAAAGCAAATATTTCGAAGAAGGGCTACATCAAGGCCATTGACTTTCTAGCAAGAGTTTTTTTACGTGGGACAAAAAGGTAAACACGCTACATGGGATTTATATTAATGGCACAAAGCCATCATCAAATGTTTAGTGACACCGTAGCAAGTTGGGAGAAGGGCTCTTCCAATTGGTACCGTAATGGAATTCGAGCCCTGCTTAACTTAATAATGCCGTGTGACAGGAAATAAAGTCATCCCTCTGCTGTGTAATAGGTAATAAAGCCATTCCTCTACTCTGGAAGTTTCTGGAACTTTATCCGACGCCGGAAGTCGCACGAGTCAGTGACTGGGAGCCGATGGCGAAACTCCTTCAGCCCCTCGGCTTGTACGAGAAGAGAGCTAAGATCATCATTCGAATGTCGGGTGAGCAGATGTGTGCGTAGCTCCGTGCCATCATACTTACGTGCTCCAACATCCAACTATCTTCGAGATTAGCTGGTCACCAAAATGCCCCGAATACGGCAATCCCACGCATCTAACACGAGACGGTGTCGGTTAACCTGCTATCCCTGGAAAGGCCACCAGGGGCTACATGTATTGCAGTGCTTATGTATTGTGATATGCAACATTGAAATGTACGAGTAATGCTTTTTATGTTGGTAGATGAGTTTCTAAGCAAGAAATGGACGTATCCCATTGAACTGCACGGGATAGGGAAGTATGGTAATGATTCGTACAGAATCTTCTGCCTAGGAGAGTGGCGAGAGGTAAGTATTTCTTAGCATCATATTAAAGCATATAGCAATTGTTAGAACCTGAACCGTGGCTTATAGATGATAATATGCTGTGTACAGTGACATGTTATTGTGTATTAGAAACGATATATTTACTCCAACAGGTGGCACCACATGATCACATGCTAAATTACTACCACAAATGGTTAAGTGAAAACCACCACAAGATTGTACCATAATAACGATGAACTTGATGATCAACTTGATTGGAACCATTCTACTTGCCATCAACATGATCTCAGCTAGCCCCACGCTTACGGATAGCCTTTCAGGGATCGAAATTGAGAAAATCCGTGCTAATTGAGTAATTCCACCACATAGCGGTATAGCAGAAGCCTGGGGGGAGGGGGGCACTCCCATTGTTAAAGGTACTGGGACCTGCCGCTGGACAGGGTATATTTTCCAAACATCATTATTGGCACAGGGTATATTTTCCGAACATCATTATTGGCACAGGGTATATTTTCCGAACATCATTATTGGCACAGGGTATATTTTCCGAACATCATTATTGGCACAGGGTTATCTAGATACCCACCCATCAAGCTGATATTGGTCCAATATCATCATTATTGGCACAGGGTTATCTAGATACCCACCCATCAAGCTGATATTGGTCCAATATCGGCAAAACAATATTGGGCCAATATCACCAGGCCGATATTGGACCAATATCTGCCTATATTGACAGGAGGACAGGACATAACTGAAGTGTGCAATATTGCAACAGGGTATACTTTTTAGTGCAGTATATTGGGACAGGGTGTATTTCTAGATACCTATACCCATCAAGCTGATATTGGCCTAATATTGCCAAATCAATATTGGGCCAATATCACCAGGCCGATATTGGACCAATATCTGCCTATATTGACAGGAGGACAGGACATAACTGAAGTGTGCAATATTGCAACAGGGTATACTTTTTAGTGCAGTATATTGGGACAGGGTGTATTTCTAGATACCTATACCCATCAAG
>NW_014578262.1:29048-45410 GCF_000485595.1 Priapulus caudatus
TAATATGCTGGACCGTACCTCGCCTACTCCACCAACGAGTCTAGGGAGTCGCCTACTCCCTAACCCGAACCCGAACCCTAACCCTAATCCTAACCCTAATCCTAACCCTAACCATATCAAATAGTGACCAGGGTACGTTCCGGTATACCGGACCGTACCCAGGGTACGTACCGGCAGTACCCTGGGGGACATAGACCCTATGAGCCGTAGTAACAGGTGATAGTAAACTATCCAGATCCAGACATCACATGTATGTAATAACATAACATTACTAATCACATAAATCAACTAACAGTTTGTAAATAAGCTCGCAACACATATTCGCACACATCAACCTTCAGTAATTATGGAAACTTCGTACCATCAATGTTGTTTTGGTCATAGGTTTCCCCCTTGCCACGTATATAATATTTACACACGTACGTTATATTATCCCGATATAATTCCATATATAGGAATAATCTCATTTTTCAACAAATACATGATATAATGGTGGTCTAGCTACAAAAAACCTCACATGTGACTGTATAAATCACTGCAAATTGAACGAGCAAAATGTAAATATTTCAAATACATGTACTAGTGTGGTGCAGAAAAACATCACACTCACACACATAACATGGACGATTGCACAAACTACATGCGTGCAGTGCTTCTATCTTATAAGTTATAAATTAAAGATGCATTCCCGCATACATCTTTGTGACAAACCACTGTAAAAACGTAAGTAAATAACTCACTACACTTTAACTGAACGTTAGCTTTGGAAATAAAACTGTAAAAATATGTATCAAGCCTATATTCCCTCAACGAAAAAACAACTCGAAAAAATGTGTTTCGCCGCGGTTCTGTATCATGGCGGCAAGACTCGACGCAGGTCACGTAACCAGCCAGCTATAGATATCATATAACACATGTGTTATATGATATCTATGAACACATGCTGCCTTCATGACCTTCAACGCTTAGCAACACCGCATGGCAACAAGAGACGCGTCACAACATCGCCGCATAGAGATTGGGGTTCCTATCCTGTGTTTGGGTTACATTATTGTATCTACATCGCCGCAGTGCGGCAAAAGTAAACGCTGTTTGAAACATTCGACCCGACACTTTCACTTTGTAGTCTAAAAGCTTTGAATGAATATATTCCTGACCAATTTTTTTACCTATCGCACATATATAGGCAAGTACAAACATGCAATCAGGAGCTATTAAAAGAGGTATTATTAGCTCTTCATGCAATGTTAAAATAATTCATTTTTGCCTGATTTTACATTTGCCGCTTGAAACTTCGAGGCAGGGCACCTTTAAATATAACATTCTGTATACAACTGTATCAATAACTGTACATGACTGTATAATTATAACAATTTTATATATTATTATAGTAAATAGCATTTGGTAATTTTCTTAGACCAGTGTGTCTTTGGTTTCACGCTCTATATAACATTGATTTCGCATAATTACTAACATGGAATTAAAGGCCTCCAGTTTCCGAGGATTCACATCACAGTAACTCGTATTTAATTGCATAAAAGCTACAGAAGAATAGCTCAATAATAGAATAATAGGTTTGTTGCTCTTGTATATCCAATCTACCAGGTGATGCTACGTTTTTTGTTACATTAATAAGAGCATATATATATATATATATATATATATATATAATCATGTTATCACCTGTTCGCCTTTCTTTATCTTTGTGTGTCACCATGCTAGTATGGGAAATACACACACTGTAAGATTGGTGATTACGTTAGGCTGTGAGGTAGCAGCTTTTGATGTAAAGATTTCGTCTTGTAGCCTATAAGACTAAAACAAACCTGCTGCAAAGTTATTAACAACCATTGCATGACATTATACTGGCCAGTATATATCGGTAACTGATGCTTAGGATTTTACGATTTCGTTTAATTATACATAAAAAGTATCTTTGGTGGGTTGTATCTTTGGCTACTTAACGTAATACTCGGTTGATTAACTGCATTAGAATAGCAACAGTTAAAACCTTACGAAATGCATGATAGGTTTCAGTCTTTGTTAGCTTAGCAAAATAATTATTTGTGGTAAATATATAAACGGGGGTAACTTTTGAACGTTGGACTCCCTGCTCTCAAAAAGAGGGAGTCCATAGTCTGAAGTTCAAAATTAAAGATATTTTACAATATAAACGCATACATGTGCTTATTTTGAAGATTCATGCCGTTGCACGTCTGCCAAATTTTCTTTGGACATTTGCTGTAAAAATAAGGGTAATTCCGCGAGGAGTTAGTATGGCAAAACTTTCAGGGAGTCACACAGACTCCTGCATATGTCAAATCAGAGAGTATTTGACTCCGGACTCGCGTTAATTTCGCACCCTGTATAAATAAATTTTTTTTACACTCGTGTAACGTTTCCTCACGCACATATTCGCTCTTTTTCAACGCTCCTGCAAAACACTTACAGGTGGGTGCACGCGGGCAGCGCCATCTAGTGGCGCACACAGCGGACAAGAGCAGTGCGGCGGACGCGGGTGGCGCTACCTGGCGGCACGGCGCGTGGTGGATGCATGCGGCGCAGCATACGGCACTATCGGTACCTGACGACACGGTGCAGCGCGATGGCGGTGCGGTGCAGCGCGATGGCGGTGCGGTGCAGCGCGATGGGGGCGCTACCTGGCGACGCAGTGCAGCGCGATGGCGCTACCTGGCGACGCGACTTACGGTGGCGGCGCAACCTGGTGACGCGACGGACGACGGCGGCGCTACCTGGCGACGCGACGGACGACGGCGGCGGCGCTATCTGGCGGCGCGGGGGACGACGGCGGGAGCGTCTCGCCGCGCATCGTGAGCAGCTTGCTCCACAGCGTGTACATGTCGGCGAGGCGGCGGACGTGCGCGAACAGCGCCGGGTGCGTCGCGTTCAGCACGCCGCGCTCCAGCTGTTCCTGCTTGAAGACGTACGTCGACGCGATCGAGACGCGGCGCACGTCGGCGCGGCTGGGCAGGTAACCCGTCACGTAGACGTCGTCGACCCAGAAGAAAGGCGTGTAGAGCGAGGCGTTGTAGAGCGCCACGACCGCGTCCGGCGTGATCAGGAACGCGCTTCCCGAGCAGTACTGCGGGAAGTACTTTCCCGCGTAGTCGCGCTCGGCGACCTCCCACTTCCCCGTGCGCAGCACGGGCATGCGGCCCCACACGTGGCAGAGAATGGCGCGCACGGGTGCGTGGCCGTGCCGCGCGACGCTCGTCAGGTGCGCGTGCAGCGCGAACACGTTCACGACGATGTCGTCGTCGGTCTTCAGCACCCAGCGCGCGCGCGAGCAGTGGCGCGCGACCCAGCGCAGCGCGCCGACGCCCTTGTAGGTCAGGTTCCTGTACGTGTCGCGGAAGTCCTCCTGCACGAGGTCGCGGTACGCACCGCTCTCGAACGCGAGCGCGCTCTGCGTCGTCGCGTCGTCCGAGGGAACGCCGAGGAAGAAGACGACGCGGAAGCGGAGACGTCGCAGCCAGCGCTCGTGCGCCCACGTCTCGCGGATCGCCATGCGGCGGCGGTAGTGGCTCGGCGCCGTGTGCACGTAGACGATCATGAAGAGGTCGTCGCCGTCACGCTCGCACATGTCCTCCTCGTTCAGCAGGTAGGAGAAGTTGTGCGGGTTCGGCACGCCGGGCGGGTCACGCTGCGGCAGGGGTCGCGCCGCCGACGCACGCATCACGTCGTGGTAGATCCGCCACCGCTCCGTGTGGTTCGTCCACTTGGCGACGCCGGGGGGTTCGCTCGTGGCGACGACGACGTCGATCCAGTTGCCGTCGGTGGGGCGGTAGTGCGTGCGACTGCGGATGAACACGCTCGAGCGTACGCTCTGGTGCAGCGTCAGCGTCAGCAGCAACACACAGACGACGCAGCCGACGACGATGAGGTTCAGGAATTTGCTACCCATCATTCTCGATGACGATATTATTGCACCGCGCGTCAGTTACCGTTAGCTGCTGGTTGGATTCCTGTAACAGTTCCCGTTGGGTGTTGGCTGGAATCGTGTAACAGTTCCTGTTGAGTGTTAGCTGGATTGTTATTACAGGTCCTGTTGGGTGCTGGTTGGATTCCTGTAACAGATCCTGCTGGGTGTTGGTTGGATTCCGGTACAGTTCCTGTTGGGTGTTAGCTGGATTATTATAACAGTTCCTGTTAGGTGCTGGTTGGATTCATGTAATGATTCCAGCTTGGTGCTGGTTTCGTTCTTGTAACAGCGCCTGAAATAGAAACAGGATTGCCTCTGCTAATACAAGCCTGAAACAACAGCGCTACGAGCAAATATTGTGTTTGCACTTCGCAGTGCTTGCCTGTTAACAACAGCAAACAATCCAACTATGGAAACAGCAGCGCAACTCTTATGTTGGCTCCACGCCAACCAAAGCTGCAGGAACCATTTGCGTTATAGTTAAATACAAACGCTGCGGATATTCCTTACAAGGCCATCCTTGAAAAATTATATGTTTGCTGTCCTCCGACCGACCCACAAAAATAGCCGCAACCCAAAAGTTTTTTTTACATTTTGGGTTCCATGTTGTTTTTTTTTACATTTTTCATAGTTAAGACTGAAACACAAAGCATGTGTGGCAAACATGAGGACAGACTTAAAATAACTATTATGCCTCACAAAAAAAATCATGGGTCGGGGGACAGCAAACATAGAATTTTTTAAGGATGGCCCAACCTATGATATCCTTACCCATAACAGAATTCTACGCATTGGAATTTTCAACATATGCCACAATGTGAAGAAAGAGTCATGCGTTCGTAACAAATGAAGAGTTCTGGGCACGCAGACCGACCAACGATTAATGCTCCCCTATGCACCATATCGACAAACAATAAGGCGTCACCGGATACAGTACAAAGTACACATGGCAGGGCCTAAAGCAAACTTATAGATGCACACACCCTATTACTGACTGACACCAACTAATACCGGAAACCAGTTCATGGTGCTTAGGTTAGCCTAAATAAAGGGGAGTAGATAAAAGAAAGTTGAGATAAGTGGTTGAAAATGTGAGTGCATGCACACATGCTGTTTGTTTTTTCTGTGGCCTCCTCCTGTATTGTATTTGTTTAATTACACAGCAAATTAAATGATCAGCATTTGCTGAAAGGAATGCATACCAAGTTCTTACCCAAACGTTAAATAAAAAAATTAAAAAAAGAAAAGAAAAAAAGTTCTTACCCAAACAAGGGGGATACCAAGTTTTACCTGACCACGATACACCTTGTTGAGGTTATAACTGTAAGCTTGTTTGGCCAAAAGCACTAAGCAGATTCGACGATCGTGGTCCCAATCAAATTGAGTCACAAATAACACCTAAACTGTCTGTCATTCATTGAACGCCAACATTTACACCTGGAAATCTTACATTGAACATTGGAGTTTACAGATGCCAGAATGAGATGCTAAGGCTGATGGCTGCAAGCTCATCGCATCTCACTTCTTCATTCTTACTAATCATCTAATGCACCGTCATTAAACATTTAATTCAATTGATATTTGTTACGTGCTGCACAGCCACGAAGTCATAGCCAAAACCAGAACCAGTGGAGAACGTTTACACAAGCGTTTATTCAGCTACACAAACGTGTGCCCCGTGCCCTGTCCACTGCCCAACTGCCTCGTGTATACACGTGTACGTTACACCCATCTATTGACACGTGTGTCGCCATCTAGTGGCTGACTAGGCTATTACAGACGTGTATTACAACACTTAACATCTTTCCCTTTTTGGAAAAACTCGATCTAGCTCAACACCAATCAACACTATTTCTTAAGTCATCAAAGTAACACAACCCAAAATTATTAAAATAACAGAAGACAAAACTAACTATTCTCCCAGTCCTCATAGATAGTATGACTTAACGTTATCGCTTCACAAGAACTCAACTTATATCAAATATCATCAATACATCACAAATTATACCTTCTTGTGCCACCGATACGTGTTATACAAATGAACGATCATAGCTGAATAAAATAAAACCGCTTAACATAAGACATGACACTCTATCCTCCGATACTACTGATGCTACTGCCTAAACCTCACAGGAATTTTAACAGTTCTGCCGGATCTGGTTGTCTTTACATCGGCATCTGTTGACGGCGGCCGAGGTACGTCGGAAGGGGGTGCGATTGGCACGTGCACGGGCGATGCCGGCAACGTCGCTTGACTGTGCGAAGAAAGCGACCTTGACCCTCTCTATGTGATGACATAGCTTCACGGCGGGCCCCAGCTTCAGTTCAAGGTGCTCCTACACCGTAGGTAGGTTGAGCAGCATCAGCGCCTGACCGTCAATCTCCTGTTCCCCGAGGATGCGAGACATGTGAGCGCACTCTGTGTTCGCGATGAATCGGGCGACGTCATCCACCGACCACTCCAGCGGATTTGTCTCCAACACCAAGTGGCTCTCTTGTTGTCTCCGCCGCCGCTGCTGCAGTGGTGCCTGTGCTCCTGTCAATGATGTGAGTGTTTAGCGTGCATCGTCGGCTCCTCAATCGGGCTGATGACATTTATCTCCTTCAGCCTCTCCAGCTTCATCTTTAGTTTCGGTCGCACCGCGATGGGGACTCTCCTGTTGGCCATCACCACAGGTATCGCACCAGCACCAACACTACGATGCTGGGTACCTGGGTAACTATGTGGGGGGTTTGCTGTCACACCAGTCAAGCAACTGTTACATGCAGGAATACTCCGAATACAGTACTATATGTGACATACCATCTCAGGCGTCTATACAATTTGTAGATTTTGGATACCCTAGCAGGTCAACTAAAATAGCACTGCCAGCGGATTGTGTGACGCTACCCCCCGCTTCGCTCTTTTACTCTGGGTCATGTCTTATAAGTTATAGACTAGCACCCTTCTTGACACATGAGCCTCCAAGGGCCTGTGGTCAGTCACTAAGGCAGATGGGGTCGTTGTCGTATCAGGTACTACAGATATGTACCCGAGGTAGTTTTAGGTTGTTTAGTATTATGTTTATATTTTTATATGAGGTACCGTATGTTTAGGGTTAGGGTTAGGGTTCGGGTTAGGGTTAGGGTACACTTCTGTAGTACAAGTCTGGTACACTTTGTGTATACATATATGTACCTCGGGTACATATCTGTAATACCTGCTACGACAACGACCCCTTGAGCGTCACTAAGCCAGCAACTGAAGGCCTAATAATGACAATGCTGAGCAAAATCAATAAAACTAGGCCTAGTGTCAGTGAATAATATATGGCGATATAATATGGCACACATGCGACATGGTACGTATACATAATAATAACAGTAAACTGTAGCAGGACGTAGATGAATATGTATAAAAACACATACATGTGCTTGTATATATATAGTATGGACAGACTTACCATATGAACATCCCAACACTAGACGTATCATGGTATATGAACCATGTTTACGGACGCCTGCGGACGCTCGATGTTTTTCTGCTCTCTAGCCTAGACTGGTACTGTGTCTTATCGCCATCGGCATTGCATGTACCTTTCTCCAGAATATCAAAATATCATTATGAAAAGGATTCAATCATTGATTACTGTTTACGGGTTAACTTATATATTATTGGCCTATCGATTCGATCAACCATGACTCTCTCCTTCTTCGTACAGTTTCCTGGACTTTGAAGAATACTCTTTATAAGATTGTGAGTTTTATTTCTGTGCTTTTCCCGTGGGGAACAACAGTAAACGTTATTAGCTTACATGGTACACGTCTCCGCTCTATCGTGTCCTGACACCTGTCGGCTACATTAGAAAATAAATGTTCGCTTATAGATATGATATAATACTATGTATGTGTAATATATAATATATATATGATAAGATAATATATAATATATATATAATAAGATATATAATAATATATTATTAATAATATATCATATGACTATGAGCTATAGTATTTGTGTTCGCTAGGCGCTCCGATATTTTGCGATAGATGCAGGATGCTGTCACGTGGTACGTGACGTCAGATTGTCAACGAAATCTCTTCCACGTTCGCCATTTTCCTAAGGACTGTGATTTGTAAGTATATACATTTTAACGATATGGTCCTAAGAACGGTTAAGAAACGCGTGTTATTATACGAGCGAACGAAGAGTGACTTGACCGGCATTTCTTGCTTCCGTAAAATGTAGAGTTGTCATTTATACAGCGTTTAT
Organism: Priapulus caudatus; assembly: GCF_000485595.1. Lineage (NCBI taxonomy): Eukaryota > Metazoa > Priapulida > Priapulimorpha > Priapulimorphida > Priapulidae > Priapulus > Priapulus caudatus. The sequence goes on from NW_014578262.1 coordinate 37,244, forward strand.
TCCAAGCGTTCGTTGAACCGATTTGCCGGCCAAGTGGCAAGTTCACTTCACATAAAAATTCGCATGTAGGCCTAGAGTCCTACATATTTCATGAATTTTTACACTAACTTCCTGATAGTGTTATTTGACGTTCAGTAATCTCTGACAAAGGTGGGGAAAGTCAGAATACTAGCATGTAAGTTGATCAAATTTGAAGATCAACAGTCTATGTTGCACTTGAATGAAAACTGAAATTTGAAAGATGTCAAACCAGGGCCAGGGCGTCTTCACTAATTAAATTACGGAACAACTCTATAATCTTAGTACTCCTAGTGTCATCATCATCTTCTTAATGATCACTAACCGTAATCATAATCCATAACCCGTACCGTAACCCTAAATACCCCTAAATTATTATTACGGACTGGACAGGACTCGTGTGAGTCGTGAGTCGAACAACACCGCACAAAATATTTTGATATAACTATAGGCCTACTACCAGTTAGCAGGGGCGTGTACAGGGAGGGGGGGGTCTAGGGGGTCCGGACCCCGCCCTGCTCGCGCAGAAAACGCATCTAAGGGGGTCTAATTTCAAAAATGTTCGCGTGCTAGCAAGTTTGGGTTACGGTTAGATGGTACAAATCCTGTACATGCCCCTGATTAGTGTTATATTTTTATTGTTTGAAATTGTCACATAGTAAAGGCAGACAGGTAAGAGTGTTACTGGTGACACGCCGATTTGCAGCCGTAGTATCGTATAGCCTATTACAGTTAGCAGAGATGCCAACCACTACGATTTATTCGTATTTTATACGAATTTCGTTTGCATTTTGACCACTACGACCAGTTTCCATACAAGTTACAACTACGATTTTTATTACGATTGAGAAAAAATCATTTTGATGATATTTCAAGTGTTTTGTTTCAGTGTTACATTGATATAACATGATTGAAAATAACTACATGTATTTAGCAACAAATATCAGTTTGAACTTCTTGTCATTTTGGGTTCCAAAATGCAGGAAATTGCATCTCACAATCAAACATTTTCCGGGGGCATGTCCCGAACCCCCCTAGCATACATTTCAGACATCCTCACTACAGTTTGCTCAGAAAAGCGTTGGCATCTCTGAGTTAGTTAAATTAGTTGCTTAATACCATTAACGCTAGTCGGCATTTGGTTTGTAACAGAACCAGTGCTAAGGTTGTAATTAATAATATGAGTTGTTCATTAAAATTATCAAAAACCGTTACGCCTAGATGTGCCATCATATTGATTCTGATAAAAAAAATGTAGGAACCAACTATAAGCACAATAAACATTAAAACGAACCAACTATGAGTAGTATGAACACAATATTTATTAAAAACTAGTAATTGAGAAATTCAGTACTGTTAATAAAACCAGAAAAAGCATCAGCAATAGCATCACAAGTATGGATGACAACAAAAATATGTAGCTACAGAACGTGTGGGAACATTTGCTTTTAATTTGTGATGTTGGACCGGAGTTGGAATTGCTGGTTTTAGTACCATTGCAAAATTATTGCTATTGAGAGTTGTCTTGATGAACTGGACATAAGCTGCACTACATGCCTAGACCCGATTTAGTTCTTTATATGAATACCAGCACAGGTCTTTGCTGGCATTGTAGATTGCTGTGCTATGTGAAGGAATGCATGTTTAATTATTAGTTACTATTCTAGTATTGACATCCGTATTATCTGTTCCAGGTAGCTCAATTCATAATTATTAGACAAAATGGGTAACATATTCACAAACCTCTTCAAAGGCCTATTTGGCAAAAAGGAGATGAGAATTCTAATGGTAGGATTGGATGCAGCTGGTAAGACGACCATCTTGTATAAACTTAAGCTTGGTGAAATCGTCACTACGATACCAACAATTGGTAAGTGCATTGATCAATCAATAATTGTAATAAATTTTCAATGGAAATGTTAGAAAAGGAGTGCGCCTGTCATATATTCATAAATAAGACAGGTTATCATGTGCTGATTTATCCCATAAACCTTTTTTTTAGACAAATTTAATTAAAAATATTTTTTCAAGTAATATTTAACAAAATATTTAGTTTGTGAAAGTATTTGTGTGTATTATTGTGGTTTTATTTTTAATGATCTCGCATCTACCTGTTTATGAAGGTAATGTTTAATAATTACATGTTTTTGTTCATTCTCAGGCTTTAACGTAGAGACAGTCGAATACAAAAACATTAGCTTCACAGTTTGGGATGTTGGCGGACAAGACAAAATTCGACCACTGTGGCGACATTATTTCCAAAACACGCAAGGTATGTTATCACTGGCTTTTAAAAATTTGGAACTTAAAAATTATAACTAGTCTGTTGCTCATACTAGCAACAAATATCATTTTTGATGCATCATTGTTTCAATAGTCGTGATGATGTATATGCATGGAAGACTTGAACATCATTTGTTGTTGGCAGTAGGCTAGGCATTCGGAGCTTAGGCTTTGTAAAAAAGTGTGTTACAACGTGTGTGAATCGTATAGCTTGATGGATTACTTATGGTTGCGTAGACGTATAAGATACTGTCATAGAGGACTGCATCTATTTTAGGTCTCATATTCGTGGTGGACAGCAACGACAGAGAGCGCATAGGAGAAGCCAGGGAGGAACTGATGAGGATGCTTGCAGAGGATGAACTTAGGGATGCAGTCCTGCTGGTGTTTGCCAACAAACAGGTAATGATCACTGTCATGCAGACTCTTTACCGAATGATGGTTTGTAGGAGGAAATATCTCTTCAGGTCACGCATACATTCGTGTACGACGGACCGTGTCTGATGCCGAGGCTGACACGCTATGGCTGATCGCACAATGTCTGCTACGGTCGTTGTCTAGCGGACAAATCCTAGTTTAGTACCTCGGCTTAGTTTAGCACATTAGCGAAAATGAGGGCTTGGGTCCCATGCTAGGATTGACTGTCGCTAGCCGTGCATGTACGACTCACAAGTTACACGGACGTTTGAGATGGGGTGTTTGTGCGAAGTCTGGTTTTGACAATGATTGCCCTGATACCGTACGCCTACTTCAATCGTTGTCTAGCTGTGCATGTACGACTGACAAGTTACGCGGATGTTTTAGTTTGGGAGGCGGAGACGTTTGTACGAAGTCTGGTTTTGACGAGGATTGCTCTGATGTTCCCATACGCCTACTTCTTCTACCCGTAGGATCTTCCGAATGCGATGAATGCCGCAGAGGTTACCGACAAGCTCGGTCTGCACTCGTTGAGACAGCGCAACTGGTACATCCAGGCGACATGTGCGACCAGCGGGGATGGCCTCTACGAGGGACTAGACTGGCTAAGCAATCAGCTGAAGAACCAGAAGTAGAAGCGGCAGACGGACGACTCAATCACTCGATTTCCGACCTGACAGACGAACCGGTTTCGCGACGCCCTTGTCACGCCGCGCTCTTCCCCGGGTGCGGTGAGGAGAATCCGTGTCGTTTAACGCCGAACTGCGCTCATTGAGACGACAGTGGGCACATTTATTCCCCTGATATATGTTTGTTGTTGAACAGATCGTATAGCAGGCCTGCAGCTGGCAGCTACGCGTCGTACCAACGCGAGGAGTATACAAGTGCAGTGCTCGCATTTGTCTGATTCGTTTGCGTGGGCGTTCGTAGCAGGAAACCATTGTTTGCTGTCAACTGTCGGTACTGTTCCAAAAACTGCTGTTCGGTGTCTGCATCGAGTAGTTTGCCACATCATGGAATTTTCACATTTGTTTATCGTGTCACATCTCTCTACGAACCTACAAAGGCCTTACACTATGCTGAGACGTGGAAGTAAATTAACGCGGGTTAACGTAATGAGTAGTGATTGAAACTTGGACCAAACATGTAAAGTTGTATATAGTGCATGGGAAAAGTTGTTCCAAGAGGAGTGAGGGGGGCATGCTGCAAAGGTAGTCGGCCATATAGACCCGTAGAAGAAGGGGGAATGGATTATGAACCTAGAGATACCTGGCCTATATGGTGGCCTTTGGCATTTATAATTGTACTGTAAAGTTGGTGTCATCGGTACATGCAAGCTTTTAATTGTGAACAGGTTATTGTTACAAGCTGAGTGTACTGAAGTGGCACAACCTTTCTTCAGCAGCAGCAGCAGCAGCAGCAACGGAGTGCCCTTTAGGAGTTGGCACGTTCTAGCTCGTTATGCTGTGTTACGCATTTATCCGAATGCTGGCATCATACTTCGTTGCAGTTATTTTGATTTAGTAATATGTTGATAAGTCTGCTCGTTTGCAACAGAATCTGACAGCCTGTTATACATTTTTTTAAATCTTATCCTGTTCTCTTTCCGGGTCAAGTTCGTTCTCGCTATTGGTAATTCTGCGAGTGAAATATTCTGCACACGGTCTGTGATAATAATCAAAATAAACATGTTTGCTGTGACTTCAGTTTTTAACGCAGCATTGAATGTACTTCTCCCAACTTTGCATTAACTCGGTACTTTTAGGAATGAAACTGATGCATGCTTATTGAAGCAAGCCATTTAGAAAATACTCATTCTTTAGGTATGGGTATTTCACCAGCTGATTATTCTATTGAGACTAATTAATATTTGCTGAAACAAATGATATGTAAGCAACGAGTTGTATCTAAAGGTTGCACTGTTTTGCATTTTATTTAAAATGGCAGGAATCGGGGAAGCATTCGGCCCGTATAGAGACAGCATAAAGTTGATGAAGCCATTTGTTGTCGTTCTAGTAGGTAGTGCGAGTCCGAGTGCCTAATCTAAACACGGACTGGTCAGGAACGATAGTGTAGGTCTGTGTTTAATAGTGAAAGATCGTCGGACTGTTATCTTGTGGCGCTAACTGTGCCGGATACATCCCTGCATTTAAATTGAGCTTCATCAGTACACGCTATTGGCACTAAAGATGCACCTCTTGTGGTATCATGAACATGTATATACTCGTATAGAAGCGAGCTTGTATATGTATGTTCATGGTGGTATTAAACACTACGTAACTTCTCACCACCTCCATCTTCTACGAACAACTGCCATGTGCAGTTGTGTCGATGACAGTTGCTGTATTCCAGAATGTGTGATGTGGCGAATGACCAAATGGGATGTGTATCTTTTTCTACACATTCAAGAATTAACGTACTACTTGTCAGTATATTATAAAAATAAAACATTATTATGGCTAAATTTGAATGTTTAATTTGTCTGGTTGTGCATTTGATCATAAGTGAGGTAAACAACATAACTGATAACATTGTCTGTTATCGAACATGTAATATAGATTATATTCAAAACAAATTGTTAGTAATAGTAACTTCATTGTTAACATTGCTGTCTTATTATTAAATTAATGGCATTAATAACGTAATTATTTACCACTTTAGTAACATCATAAATAATATTAGAGAGACTCCAAACTTTATGGGGTTAACCGCACAAGCGTCATATCAGTTTAAACATAGGCCCCCAGACTGTCTGTCTTTCTGTTTATGTGAGCCGTTTAACATGTAGACGGAGAGGGCTAGAGAGTTGAAATGCTGCCCATTCAAAGTTTTAATATTGAAAAAGATAATAAGTGCCGACAGGTGGCGGTCGCGTGTTATAATCACCTGCTTCAATATATCACGTTATTACTTTATATCACTTTGTATCACATTATATCGGCGTTCATCACATCATCAATTTTAATTACTTTATCACCTTATATAACATTATCATCTTATTCAGCATTATTATATACAACATTATATCTCCTTATATCATCTTATGAACTCACTTTGTGTCACGCGCATCTAGTATGAACGCAGATTGCAATTATTGTTTTTTTGCCGCCTGTCGGTAAGATCAAATTGCAAAGCATTTTCTAACTTCTCAGGGGCGGATCCAGGATTTTTGAAAAGGGGGTGTCCATGAAGAAATAAAGGGCACTTTTTCCTGCTTACCTTTTCTGGTGTTTTAAAAAGCTGCCGAAGGGGACTTTTTTTACGGATTTTTTTTTAATTGGTGCATTCTGAGAGCATCTGCGCAGTAATTTTGATGTCTAGAATGCAAAAATTTATCAGATCCGGTCTCCCGGACCCCACTTTGCCAATTTCTAGGTTTTTATAACGAATTTACATATATATAAGTAATGCGCTAAACAAGATTTTTTATGGAGCCAATATAAGAAAAGTGTGTGTGTGTGTGTGTGTGTGTGTGTGTGTGTGTGTGTCGTGTGTGCGGCGTGTGTGTGTGTGTGTGTGTGTTGGTGTGTGGTGTGTGTGTGTGTGCGCGCGCGCGCGTGGTCGTGCGTGATATGGTGTATGCCTTTTTGTGATAAAAAAGGGGGATCCGGAACCCCTCGACCCCCTCGACGCCCCTGGTTCTTCAACAGCTTCTTATCTCACCCCCCTAACCGGCGACGCCGCGCATTTGCGTGCGCACGTCAGTGTGTGCGTGCGTGTACGGCGCGCCGAGGTCGTCCTGTCTCCCTCTGTGTGTGTAGGGTGTGCTGAGCACGCCGTCCTCCATTTCATTACAGAATCTACAGGCATATATATACGTGTATATATATATATATATTATACTATACTATAGAGGTATGATATGTATATAAGTAATATACGTATCCATATACTAGCTTATATACAATACAGTGCAAGATACGAGTTTTAGTATTCAGGGCGAACAGCCCAACGGGACGGCTGAAGATGAGTACTCGTCCATACGTGTCACGCGCCCGTCACCCCAAAATTCGCGATATAGACTAGGTCAATATTTCGCACTGTTGTCTTCGATATATGGTCCTAATTTGACCTTGAAAAGTACTTATTGTGAGGTTTGATACTCGAGAGAGCTAGCACGCAGCGCAGTGATACGGATGTATCCGCACGGTATAAGTGAGCTACGAGTGATAAGCTCGGCCCCATAGAGTAGATAATAACGATCTACTCTTGAATACGCCGCGTCCGTACGTTTGAGCCGTATACAATTCCTAAAAATACACCGAGTATGTGGCGGCCTTTTGCGTACGCTTCTGAGCACGCGATCGCGTGTGTCGCGTGTTACTCGCGTCGTGTCGGTGTACCTTCGCGTGGGATCGCATGTACCTCGACGTGTACATCCGCTGATGCAATGACTCGGGTGTAGCCGGAGCAGGTGTAGAACACTGTACCCCCCTCGCGTGTGGTCGCGTGTACCTTGCGGATGAGGTCGTGTGTACAGGGTAGTGCGTGTGCGTCGGGCGTGTACCTCGCGTGTGTCGCGTGTTCACCGCTTGGTCGCGCGTGTCGCGTGTACCTCGTCGCGTGTGGTCGCGTGCGTACGCCCTCGCGTGGAGTGGTCGCGTCGGACCTCGCGTGGGTGGTGCGCCGTGAGTACCTGCGGTGTGGTCGCGTGTAACCTCGCGTGTAGGTCGCGGTACTTCGAGTGGTCGCCGTGTACTTTCGGCGGGTAGTGGTCTGCTGTGTACTCGCGTGTGTCGCGGTGTACCATCGCGTGTGGGTCGCTGTGTACTCGCGTGGGTGGCGTGGTATTAGCGCAGTGTGAACTCGCGGTGTACCCCTCGCGTTGTTGGTCGCGTGGTACCATCGCGTGTGTCGCCAGTGTTTTCGCGGTGTGGCTCGCGGGTACTTTCGCGTGTGTCGCGTGTACAGCAACTCGACGTGGGTCAGCGTGTACCGTGCGCGTGTGTCGCGTGTCCTTCGCCGGAGTGTTGTCGCGTGTACAGCGCGTGTGGTCGCGATGTACTGTCGCGTGTGGTCGCGTGTACCTTCGCGTGTGGTCGCTCGTTGTACCTCGCGCGTGGTCAAGCTTCGCTAAGCCAGCAGCTGGCGGTGATTCATCTGTATGAGCCGGCAGTACATCCGATCGTGAACTGGATTCACCCAAATTGGGATTAATTACAGTCCAAAGAATTTCTTCGGCTCGCTCGTTTTGCGTATGATCGTGGCCAGCTTTTCTTATTCCCTCGCCTACCTGCCTATCCTTCTCTGCTCCTCGTAGCTTCTCGCCTCTCACTATCTCCCTCCTCCTTTTCAACTGGCTCCCTCTTTATGCTCTCTCCGTTGTTTCGATCTCCGAAGTAATGACGACGAATAACTAGCGACATCTGCCTCAATCCTCCGCATGCGACATCCGGCAGGCGATTAAAATGTGTTGATCCACGACCGAGATTTGTAAATAATTATACCC